>NC_066510.1:27540706-27553206 GCF_024679095.1 Eriocheir sinensis | reverse complement strand
GTTGAGAAACTTGCCATACGAGGAAAGACTCAAACAGTTAAACTTGCATTCTCTAGAAAGGCGAAGGGTGCGTGGAGACATGATCGAGGTTTATAAATGGATGAAGGGCTTTAATAAGGGAGACATTCATAAGGTTTTGTTGGTAAGAGAACCGGGTAGGACACGAAGTAACGGGTTTAAATTGGATAAATTCAGATTCAACAGGGACATAGGCAAAAATTGGTTTACTAATAGGGTGGTGGATGAGTGGAATAGGCTTAGCAGTCATGTGGTGAGTGCCAATACAATTGTCACATTCAAAAATAGACTAGATAAATTCATGGACAGCGATATTAGGTGGGGTTAGATACACGGGAGCTTAGGGTCAAAGGAGCTGCCTCGTACAGGCCTACCGGCCTCTTGCAGACTCCTGCGTTCTTATGTTATGTTCTTATAGAAGACAACACGAAACAAACAGACGGAGGGAAAAGGAAGGACGAAGGAAGACCGATGACAAAAAAAAGAGAAGGGGAATACGCACCAAAAATAGGTAAAAAAAAAAAAAAGGAAGAGGATCAAGGCCAAGACCAGACTCAGCTCAAGAGGAAGAGGCAAAAGAAAACATTGCGTCGTGTGTGTGTGTGTGTGTGTGTGTGTGTGTGTGTGTGTGTGTGTGTGTGTGTGTGTGTGTGTGTGTTTGATCCCGCCGGCTGCACCTCCCCATGGTCCTCGCAACCCCGGGGGAAGCGTGGTCCAGCGCCTTCATCACTCACACCTCCTTCAGGATGAGCCAAAGAAACCATTATTCAGGAGGGGAATTTCTTGCTCACTATTATTTTTCTTATTATCATTACTATTACTATTGCCATCATTATCATTCTTAAGTGTTATTACCTGAACTTCGGCTTAAACAACAACAGCAAGAACATCACAAGTTAGTACATGGCTTCTGGTGCAATTAGTTTGATGGAACGTACTAGCAATGGAAACTAATAACCACGTGATATCTTATAGCGCACGTTTCCTAACACTGAAATAATGAGAGAAAAAAACACACTTCAAACTAATTCTGTCTGCTACGCACTTATAACCAGACGTTCCTCCTTCTAACTGAAAATAAAAGGAAAAAACAGAAATATTCCCCCATCTAAGAAAGAGGAGTTTATCATACCTTACACACATTTACTTCTTCTGATTCCCATGTACACGCGCGGTTCAAGGAGTCCTCTTATGTAGTTCACGCTATCGTCTCTGAAAAATGCCCGACAGCTGCATGCTTACCGACCATTACTTATCAACCATTAGCTGTTGTAGGTGCGTGTGCGTCCCTAATGCTTGAGATCTGTGATGATGGATGCCGGGCAGGGAACTCAATACTGAGGCAATGTATAGAAGTAGACTTTCAGCCCCGGACACGAAGGTACGAGGTGGCAGAGTGCGAGGAAGTAGTTTTACTGTTAATGACTGTTTTATATCCCGGTGGCGTTTTTTATAGTCTCTGCTCTACTTATGCTAAAGCTGTTCCTTTGTGAATGTTTCGTAATAAACGTAAAATCCATTGCTGAAAGGAACCGTAGCTCGAGGTATTTATTGTACATATTTCCTTCTTCCTGTTCTTGAAGCACTGCCTTGATGTGGTGAACAAACGTCCGTGCTACAGCGACCTAGATAGGCCAGGGCAAACAAGTGCAGCGGTACTATAAGTGCCTACTAGTAGCATACTTAGTAAGAGTGCTCCCCATCATAATGCCATAAGCCAATTAAGGAAATGATTGTTTCCCCCACCCAATGACGATCCAAAGTTTCAATCAACGGACCCTTATAGCCAGCAACGTTGCGGTCACACACACTCCGGAACAAGGGGCACAAAGAATATCCGGGTTACATAAGAACAAAAGTACGTAAGGAGTCTGTAAGAAGCCGGTTGGCCTATACAAGGCAGCTCCTGTAAGCCTAACCACACCTCACCTCACTATCCATGAATTTATCCAACCTCTTCTTGAATGTATCTATGGTAACGGCACTTACAACATGACTGCCAAGTCTGTTCCACTCATCAACCACTCTATTGGTAAACCAGTTCTTGCCTATGTCTTTGTTGAAACTGAAATTATCAAACTTAAACCCATTGCTACGTGTCCTACCTGTTTCTTTTATATAAATGCTTCAGTCTATCCTCATGCGACAAGTTTCTCACCCCTTGAAGCATATTTGTCCTCCTCCTCTGACAAGATTCTGACATCCTGGTATCCATTCTATAGTAGAGTGGCAAGAATTGTTCAATGGACTGGTTAATGGTCCAGGCCACCATTGGTTACTAAACCTTTGCACCTACACTACAAGGAATTGGATAACGGATGCTGAAATGTTTGCAAGAATGGAGGAGCTGTCGAATATCAGATGGGATGTTGAAGGACTCAGGGAGGTGAGGAAGGACACAAGGCGATGAACAAAAAGAGATTGAGAGCGATAATGCATTTATTGGAGATGCAGAACTGAGAGTGGCTTGCGGAAACACGGAGTAGAATTTTCAATTTACGAAATTCTAGTAGGAACTTGGTTGAATTTTTTGGTGAAAATGGGCGCATGACATCTATGACATTCAAAGAAAATGAAAAATGCTATCATAAGATGATTAAGGAGTATGCCACAGCATATATTTATGGTGATGTACATATACTGACAAGCTTTATGAAGATGCTCAGTGAATTATGAACATGATTCCTGCTCATTATAATGTGATCATAGGATGGAGGGACCAATGCTAGGAATCATTATAATAGCATTCAGTGCCGGTAGATATCTTTTAATTTCAACTTTACATGTTTATCTAAAGAGCAACAATCTATTCGTAGCTGTATAATTTTTCAAATCTGGGTTTCAAAGCGAGTCAATTATTACCAGGTTTCGTGTTTTGATTTGGCTACGCACGTGTCTCTTATTGTTGCTTCATTTGTTATTGCTTGTTATTGTATTTTCTGTTGTTATTATTGTTGCTTATGATAATTGCTGTTTCTGCTGAAATTACTGTTAACCGTGCTTTCTTTCAGGCTCTTATTATGTAAAAACGTTATTAAGACTGCCATTCCGTACCCTCTACTTCATTTCGTTTGTTTAGCTTCCATGCTTGATATTCTTTAGCATCATATTTTGCTTCCATATTTGTTTAGCTGCAGCGGCGCCCCTACCAATTATATATTCTGGCGCAATGTTTGCTTTGATTAAACTGTTTTCTTGAATGTTTAATCTTCTATAACGTTTCGCTGGGCCCCCACGTTGCGCTAGTTTCTGTAATGTCCGTCCCGATTATTTATTCTGCAGTGATGTTTGCTTTAATTAAACTGACTACCTTGACGACGATTAGTCTGATTTGATGTCTTGTTTGCTTTAGTGTTTCAGGCGAGCGGCGGGGCTGGGGCGGCCTCGCGACGCACGTATAATGGCCGGCTATTCATCTGCAATTTAATCCTCGCAGTGTGACCCGAGACGGAACGCTCTTGGACATCTGTGTCTGTCTGTATGTGTGTCTGTTTGTTTGCCTTCCTCTGTTTGCCTGTCTGTATGTATGTATGATTATCTCACTCTCGCTATCTTCTGTCTTAGTTTCTACGTCTGTTTGTTTGTATGTGTGTCTGTTTGTTTGCCTTCATCTGTTTGCCTGTCTGTATGTATGTATGATTATCTCCCTCTCGCTATCTTCTGTCTTAGTTTCTACGTCTGTTTGTTTGTATGTGTGTCTGTATGTTTGCCTTCCTCTGTTTGCCTGTCTGTATGTATGTATGATTCTCTCACTCTGGCTATCATCTGTCTTAGTATCTACACCTCTCTTTCTCTCTGCCTATCTAGCAATCTATCCATCAATCTATCTATCTTTGTATTAGGTGGTCAGGTCATAGCCTCTGTGGACTCTCCTGAGGGGCCTGGTGGTCGATCCTAGCCAGTTAATAGAGATGGTGAGGTATATTTATGGTGTGCCGTGATATATGAGTATTGCGTGGCTCCCAGTGCTCCCCCTAGCTGAGGTCACCAAAGTTAAGGTTAATTGAATACCTGGACAGCATGTGGGTAATATTCCTTACTGCCCCACATACACAAGGCAGCAGACACACCTACACCTTTCAAGAGGAGTGCATCAAGACTCCTCTCCTCCCGAAATTGACCTCTCTTTTGGCCGCTCATTACTTTTGTCTTTGTGGGAACAGCGATTAGCGGGCTTTTATTTATTTACATCTTTTTTTGTTGCCCTTGAGCTGTTTCTTTAGCTGTAAAAAACAGCACTATACAGGTAACTAAAAACCACCGGACATGCAGAGATTTACGCCAAATTTATTAATCGCGGTATTAGAATATATTAAGTTGTATGGATTGTTTGGCTTTTTATTTCGATTTTTGGAATGAAGTTTGTTAAAAGTGTTGGATTTTCTCAGAGTTAAGTCGACATTTTACAAGCTCAGTCGTGAAAGAGTGATCTAAAAAATACTGAAAACCAAATAACAAGGCCTTGAAAAACGGATCAAATAAGACAAATCACCCACATTATTGTCACTAAATATTAATACAACGTTTAAAAATATAGGCGTAACAACTTGAATCCGCCTTGAAGAACCAATACTCAAACCACCCATGGACCATCACCACCATTCTATACCAACATACAACATTCACTACCACCAGCATCACCACTCCCAACACCATAACCCCCCTGCCCCGCGTACACAGCGACACCCGACACATCGTACACCTCCAATGCTTGAAACCCAACACGCCATTGACGGGTCTCGAGTTTGCTTAAAAAAGTAAAAACTGGACCGAAACATGAACCTCAGTACGATATTTAATACGAGGTCCCATGAGGCTTACAGCATGCAGCCGGAGAGTCATTAGGGTGGGTGGAGCGGGGCAGGAGGGGTAAGGACGGGCAGGCTGGAGCGATTATATTTGTGTAGTGTTGAGTGCACCGCTTGTAAGTACGCTAAGGTAAAGAAGTTATTTTTCTCGCCTCAAGGGAATATTTGTGGTAAAAACAGAAAGACAGATTGACAGATAGGATGATAGATAGAGACAAAGATAGACATACAGACAGGCAGACAGAGAAAGAGACAAGTAGAGACAGAAAGATAAGCAGACACACATAAAGACAGGCAGAGACAGACACGACAGATAAGAAACAAGGCAGAGACAGACAGAGAAAAGGGGAAAAAATGAAGGCGGTACCTTGCATCCCGTGGCAGCCGCGGTGGGCAGGGTTCTAGCGCGCCCAAGAGCCAGTGCCGAGCTGTCCTCTGCTCGGGAAGGTTTACCAACACAACCCTCCGCTAGCTGGTGGTCGGCTGGCGCGCTGCTGCCCCTCGCTCGCTTACCGCTGCTGCTGGATTATCTCAGCAACCCGTGGATGAACGCAAAACATCCTCACCCCCCGTACGGGTCCCTGTGCCGCCGGACGAGTGAGATATTAACTGAATCTCAACAGTTTTCAAGGAGAACCGAGACCGTTTCTTGTTCGTGCTCTTCTCTGGAACTTTTAAGAGACCGTGGTGTGAATACAGTGTGCTTGCGGCCACTCCAAGTGTCGAATTGAATATAAGAGGAGAGGGACTCTATACCTCCCTCCCCCTCCAGGCCCCACCTCCTCTTCCTCTCCCTCCTCCACCTCCTCCTCCTCCACCTCCTCCTCCTCCTTGTTGTCTTCCACTTGCTCCTTCTTCGTCTGAACCTTCTTGAGAAACTTTTATGAGCTTTTTTCTCCTCTCACCCTTGCGAGAAACTTTAATCGTAAAATGGAAACCGAGCGACTCCGGCTGTGACAATTAGCCGCTAGGAGACGAGGCAGGGAGGAGAGAGGGCCGGAAAAGGGGCGTTGGGGGGAAGGAAAGTTAAAGTTGGTTCAGTGTTCGATGGTCTGTCCGGCGAAGGCGTAATACACGATGCCTAAGGCGCTCAAGCTCCTCGTCCTCCTCGGCCTCCTCCTTGCCCTTCCTTCAGGTAAGTCAGTGTTTCACCTGTTCCTCCCTCTGCGCCGCCGTCAGGTTGTTCTCGCTTTTCCGCTCCGCTCTTTCCCTAATCAATTTACTCTCTCCCGCCACCATGATCTTTCCCATAATATTTTTCACCCTAATGAGCGTTTTTAATCCATCCCCAATTCTCATCTCTTTTCAGCATTATTCCTCCCGTATTTTTCTGCGTGCAAATGACTTTTCCTTTATTCTCGCTGTTTTTTAGAATTCGCTTCCTCATTTTTCTCTTTCGCTTCATACTTTCCACTGAGAATTTTTTTCTCCCGCCCCTCTTCTCTCCCCTCCCTTTCCCACTTCCAGGCACTCAGCTCCCCTCTCTCCAGCTTTTCTCCCTCACCCTTCCTGACGCTCACAGTTCTGCATAGTCTATACATTTATTTATACCGAAAACGGACAAATACATGGAAACACTGGACTTCCATGCATTAGCTGATACATCTATATACGTTACTCTGCCGTATGTATTAATTTTCTCGGTACTCACGAATATTTACACATGAGCCTCACCTACGATACGGGAATAAACAGGAGTGTACCAGTTTTGCCATCACCGCCCGGCGCCCTGTTACCTGTCCATCTCATCCCTGCCCTGCCATACCTGCCCTGCCCTGCCCTGCCATTCCCGCCCCCTCACCTGCCGCTCCCTCTTCCCCCTAATGGGAAACGTGATTACCTGTGACGGCATTTAGCTATTTTTTCCCACCTGGTAAAATATACGTATATCTGCCTGAAACCTTACGTACGTGCATGCATACATGCATCCATCCATAAATGTGTCTTCATATAAAAGGCAGACGTGCACATACACACACGCACGCACGCACGCGCGGTCACACACACACACACACACACACACACACACACACACACACACACACACACACACAGACAGACAGACAGACAGACAGACAGACAGACAGACAGACAGACACACACTCACACACACACACACACACACACACACACACACACACACACACACACACACACACACACACACACACACACACACACACAAGCATCGCAGCTCACACACACACACACACACACACACACACACACACACACACACACACACACACACACACACACACACACACACACACACACACACACACACACACACACACACACACACACACACACACACACACACACATCAAGCATTCAGCGGAAATGGCTACATATTTTCACAGGGATTTACACATATAAGCAAACACGTGAAGTATTTACGTACATATTTCCAAATAAACTTTTTGAAATAGAAAGTTCTATCATAACAAGACAGTCTCTCATATGCAAATACACACACACACACACACGCACACGTACACACACACACACACACACACACACACACACACACACACACACACACACACACACACACATTCATGGCTATAATCACACAAGCCTGTAACTCAGCAATCATTATGTGATTTTCTTAACGCTGATTTATTTTCCGCCTCAGCCATGTATACCTGAGCCTCGAGGTATGCAGGTGCGCCTTTTGCATACGAACAGAATCCTCGAGCTAAGGGTCTTGAGCATCATTAATGTAAATGCGCAGAGGAGCTGAAAACTTCTACTTTAAATACTTAAATCTGGAATTGCGCGGCTCTTTTCGACGTGTGTGTGTGCCGTGTGTGTGTGTGTGTGTGTGTGTGTGTGTGTGTGTGTGTGTGTGTGTGTGTGTGTGTGTGTGTGTGTGTGTGTGTGTGTGTGTGTGTGTGTGTGTGTGTGTGTGTGTGTGTGTGCGCGTGTGTTTCTAGTTGGCTCGGGAATCACGCTGCAATCACACATACGCTTGACAAAGAAATTTACAACACAACATTATATATTTCATTCATACTAACTCATGGTACATTGCATGCTACACTTCTTTTTTATATACGAAGTGAAACGCGAATAAACAGTAGATAAGAGGTATCCGTGCGATAATAATAATAACAATAACAACAACAAGAATGATGAACAAAGATAAAAGAACACAACTAATATCGATAAGCCGGCAACACTCGCCTCTCTTTTTTTTATATACGGCGTCGCTAAACGGGCCGGGGCATAAAAAGCGATATTCATAGCGTTTTAATATTTTGCAGCACTCCCCGGACATTAGCATCGGCGATACTCAAACAATGAAGATAACTCCGGCGCAATCGACGATTAACCGAGCATTTAAAGCTCTTCTATTTGTTTCAACGGGGACGAAAAATTATGTCGCAATCCTCCGCAGCGTTTTCGGCCCTACTCCCCACCCGCTCCCTGTCCTTTTTCCACTTCAGCGTTTATATTCATCGAAGACTTTTCATGCAATTAATTTTCATCAACCCACGAGGAGGAGAGTACAGGAAATCGATAAATAGTAGAAGAAAGAGATGACGATGACGGAACGCGAGGATAAAGAGAGTTGGAGGAGGAGAAGGAGAGAGAGGAGGAGGAGGAGGAAGAGGACCGTGATAAAGGGAAGAGGGAAGAGAAGAAAAGTGGAATAAAACGTTGTGCAATGTTAGGAGAAGGGAGGAAAAAGGAAGGAGATTGATGGCATGTGAAAAAAAAGAGAGAAAAGGAGACACTGAGTGAGGTACCTTCCCTCCTCTGTCTCTCTTTCTCTTTATCTCTCTCTCTCTCTCTCCCTTTTCTCTTTCCCTCCTCCACAATAAAGAAGAAAGCAAAGAGGAGAGGACAAAAGGAGGGAAATATAGTAAAAAGCGAAAGGTGGTGAGGAATGGAAGAGAGGAAGGAACAAAGGGAAAGAAAAAGATTGACGGCATAAAATTATACTAAGATTGAGGGGGAGTGAAATTTCTAACGGCGAAGCTTCTGATAATTTTCGCCCCCTCTAAAAAAAGATACAAAATTAATTCGATGTTAGAGGATTAAAAGAGAAGTGGTATGCCGATAATCAGGTAGCAGAGAACGTGCACGGAAAATAGAAATATACTTAATAAGCCTCTGAGTGTGAAGAAATTAATACTTTAGTGAGAAAACAGAGCAGAAAACAGCGGAAAAAAATGTTAATCTAAAAAAATTACACCAACAAAGATAATGGAATGTATAAAACCACAAAAACACCACTACTACTACTACTACTACTACTACTACTTACTACTAAAATAATAATAGTAATAATGTAAGTAATACCAGCTTTAAAAAGGAGTGCTATAATATTAAACAGGAAACATAATTAACGCCAAAATGAAGCACAAAAATGAAGACAAATACTAAATGAAGATAATGAGAGAGAGAGAGAGAGAGAGAGAGAGAGAGAGAGAGAGAGAGAGAGAGAGAGAGAGAGAGAGAGAGAGAGAGAGAGAGAGAGAGAGAGAGAGAGAGAGAGAGAGAGAGAGAGAGAGAGAGAGAGAGAGAGAGAGAGAGAGAGAGAGAGAGAGAGAGAGAGAGAGAGAGAGAGAGAGAGAGAGAGAGAGAGAGAGAGAGAGAGAGAGAGAGAGAGAGAGAGAGAGAGAGAGAGAGAGAGAGAGAGAGAGAGAGAGAGAGATACCAAGAGAGAGAGAGAGAATGAGAATGAGATACCAAGAGAGACAAGAGGAAAAATACAAATTAATGGGATTTGCGAGAATTCTTCATTAAGATGTGAGCATGTGTGTGTGTGTGTGTGTGTGCGTGTGCGTGTGTGTGTGTGTGTGTGTGTGTGTGTGTGTGTGTGTGTGTGGGTGCTTGGAGTAACGTTCGCTTGATGAATAACCTCTCCCAGTCTGCGATCAGGATTAACGACGTGACCCGCGACGTCAGAGATTGAACGTGACAAATGAACAACAAACGTGACGGGGAGATCTTCGCGCAGGTGTGAGGCGACGAACGAAACGGAATTAGCAGCCGTGATGAATAATGACCGACACTACAAACACGGCGACCGGCTGGAGTCTTCTTTTTATCTTTTTGCCGCGCTTCACACCCTCCTCTCCCCCTCTCCTCCTCCTCCACCACCTCTCTCTCCCTCCCTCTTGTCTGTCCATTCCCTTTCCTCGTGTTAATTGTCAGTTGGAGCCATTTCGTCCATTACTTATCACGTATACATCGCTGACTCCTGCAATGACATTTTTAGCCAGTCTGATGGTCAGCCAGAGAGAGAGGAGCTGCCAGACAGTTAGACAGCCACCTTAGCAATTCATCCACACTCATCCATCAAGAAAGGCAGTAGAGTTGTCAAGCAAACCAAATCAAAGACAGTCATCCAGTTTACTTACTCACTAGAACCCACTTTTTACACCATGTCACTCACTTCTTCCACCGACCTACCTATGTATACCTCCGTCATCCACCCACCTGGACGCCCTTCCACTGTTAGTCTCGATATAACCCGACTATCAGATATTAATTTTTCTTTCCCTTGGTTCGTTCGACTTACCGACACGTATCATCATTACCCATCACCGACTGGGCTTTCCTTTTTGACAGGGGCGCCGGACACTGATCGATCCTGCCAGCTCATAACTAGATTAATTAATTTCCACTTCGTCTCACATTTCCAGCACGTCGACAACACACGTTCACGTAAACATTTTCACCTTTTGCCTCTCCAACGAGCGCCTCAAAAGGTTACCGAGTCCGTTGCTGTTGACACGGAGTATGCTAGAAAAAGATGACATAACACTTGTATTCACGGGTGTCTTGTCTTTTCTTGGTGGGTTATGTTAGTCTTCGCGCGTGGCTCAACAAGAAGTCATACACGCACTCAGGATGGAAAGTGCGCGTAGTTATGAGGTTACAAACTTTATTAGGTCTCGGAAGCGCTGTTACTTGGATAACATTGCTGGCACGTGATTTTCTTTTTTCTCTTCCTCTTGCTGACCCTTACAGATTACACGTTAAAACAAGACCCCTTTTTACTGCAGGAGGACTCGGTTACGTGACAAGTGACGGCGCGCAACGGACTGCTAAAGATTTACTAAACTGCCAACAAAACAAGTGTAATTCCCCGCATTTCGAGGGCACTTAAAAGGGCCAGAGAACATTCCCCCGCGAGGGACTAATGGCATTATCGGGTAGGCGAATAAAGTGATCTGTTTTCGGGGCGGGATGCCTCTCACACACAGAGACAGACGCGCGGCTGAGGAATGTTAATTGATGATTCCTTCATTACAGGGAGGGTTATTATCCACGCCACTTCCTGCTCTTAATTAAATTCAACATGGTATAGAGGGAAAAACAGGACACCCACTCTACACCCCGGCACAGAACTCGAGAACTTTGAGGAATTAGAACAGCGACTCACTCAGCCACTCGCCAGCAACGTCAGCGCGTGTTTTGGTATTGAATGTAAACAAGGAACGGCTGACTAACGAGATGCGCCGCTTGCTGTTGACTTTTCACTATTCCTCTCGACTCTCTTCTTTCTCCTCCCTTTTTATAACGTCCCGCGGGCAGTTATTCATGAAAACTGTTTATCATTCTTTACGATGTTGATGTTGATTACTTTTCTCTTCCTCGTATGTCAGAGTTCGTTTAGTTTATTAATTGAACTCCCATATGCAATCAATGGTGAGTGATTTCCTTAACTTTTATTGAGATCAAAATGATTTTACTTCCGTTTCAACACTCGGCAATATTAGTAACGGGCGGTAAAGAGCGACGGAGTGGGAAAAAGCGGTAACCGGTTATTTTTTATGCTATTCGATGCGTCATTTACCTTCCATACGATTAATTCGATTTCATTAGCACTTTTATGGCCCTTTATAAACAACAGTGGGGTTCCGGGGGCTCCCAAAAATACCCGCCGTCCTTTTTCAAACCTTCCACAGTGAGGATTTCAGAGTTTCCACAGCGTCACGAAAATAAAATTAACACCAGCTAACAACTTATCGACATACATTCGTAATTTCAATTAGTAACTTTTTCCTCAATATACGAACCCGAAAAAAGTGAGTTAGCGAAAAATACTCGGGGTTTTTCTAACGCTATAAAGTGCACCGGAGAGCGACAAGAGTAATTCCGGAGCGCTCGATGAGAGAAAAAAGAGAGACCGATGACCGCCTCCACTTATTTCCCTCCATCCACCTCTCCCTCCCTCTCCCTCTCTCTCTTAGCCCGTCCCTCCATCCCTCCACCTTGATCCACCTGAGTACGATCCTGGGTTTGAGTTTAAGTGCGTGTACCAAGACCTTGTACACACATACTTAGACGACGGGGAAAAGAACTCTACACCTAAAAATAAATAAATAAAGATATAAATGCAGTTCCTCTCAGTGCCGACTCGTGTAAATTGAAGAAAATATACGACAAGAGAGTAAGTTTTTTTCTCACATTCCCGACTTCATGGCATTCCTGTGGAGCGTCCCCCCCCTCCCCGACTCCCTCTTTGCACATACACACCTTTTTCCGGGAAGATCAAAGTCCCTCCCTCGACCCCCTTTTCGGCAATCCCTCCTATACCTCACTCACTCCTCCTCCTCCTCCTCCTTTACCCCCTCCGCAGTTCTTACCAATCCCAAACCCCTTCAACGACCCCCCTTGTCCCTCTTATATCCACATCCTCCCATTCACTCC
>NC_066510.1:27490706-27535706 GCF_024679095.1 Eriocheir sinensis | reverse complement strand
AGGAACGAACAGAAAAGGAAAAAAAATAAACACTGATAATGATTGCTAGAGTAAGGAAGGAAGAGACGCAAGTAATGAAACCAGGAAGGAATAAAAGTAAAGGAAGGAAGGAAGGAAGGAAGGAAGGAAGCAGTCAGGAGGAAGGCTGCGTGATGAAATATTGAAGAGTGAAATTTTCCTGACATTAAAGTTTCCTGTTGGCCGACGGAAGGAGGAAACCGAGGCCCGAAACCTTGCACCCCCCTCGTCATGTGTAAAGGAGAGGCTGACTAGCAGGGGACGGGAAGGCGGGCGGGGGGAAGGGCGGGAGACGGCTAGTAATGGAGAGAGCGGATGGCTAGCACGGGAGAGGGGCGGCAGGGTAAGGATGGAGGCTGGTAAACGAGCTAGCAGCCATAACAAGGAGCATGGTCAGATAACAAGAATAAAATATGTTAAATGAAAGCTGAGGAAAAATTAATGAAAATAACAGGTGAAAGAAAGGTGTGTAAAGCAGGGAAAAAAGTATGTAGACAGATAAAGGAGAGGAGAACCAAAGGAGAAAAGGAAAAGAAGGAGAGAAAGGGCAGTTAAGCAAAAAGAGAAGAGGATGAATAAAAACGGAGGTGAAATAGAAGGCGTCCGAAGCAGGTAAGTAGATAAAGACAGATAAAACAGGAGACACAGAGGAAAGAAGAAAGAGAATGAATGAAAAAAAGGGCAGATAACAAGGAAGAAGAAAAGAGGATTAATGAAAGCAGAGGAGGAACAAACAAAAATCAAGGTAAAGAATGGCGTGGAAACAAGATAAGCAGAAAGAATAACGATACTTAGCAGGAGTTTTGAGGCAGCAGGGAAAGAAAGAGAGAAGCAGGAGGTATTGAGGGACAGTATTCCAGCGGGTTACAGGAGAGACTGCTTGGCTTAAAATACCCAGCACGCGTCCTTATGTCACTCAGCAGGCCGGGCTCAGCAGGGTCATGGCGGACTCAGCAGATGGCCACTCAAACTCGCCTGTTCAACTCAGCAATTCCTTCAGGACAGTCAGCAAAGTGGAGGGAATCTTGTCTCCTCCTCCACCTCCTTCTACTTCTCTTCCTTTTCGTCCTCTTCCACCTCCACTTCCTCCTCCTCCTTCTGATCTGGTTATTGCGTTGAGTAGATTATTGAAGAGGATTGCAAATTTCCGAAAACACGCACACACACACACACACACACACACACACACACACACACACACACACACACGTACACACACATTCATTCACTCACTTAACTACCCTCTCCCCCTTCCTCCTCCCACCCGGACACACACACACACACACACCTGCATAAGTCTATTGAACTAACTTTTTTAACCGTTGCCATTGGAGAGGAGGAGGGGGGGGGGAGGGGAGGGGGAGGGTATGTTTTATGTGCTTTACTGATCACTCGGGGTATAATTGCGTCATTAACTTCTGCAACCACCAGGAAATAACATTCGCATGGTCATTCCCTACCTAATTAATACGTGTTTACGCAATTAGTTTCCGCACGCAAAAGGAACGTGCTCGTGCGTCCTCGTGATCGTGAGTGCGAGGCGGCGGTGTATTAGTTCACGTTCAGGGTCAGTTTATGGGCCTCACGGGTGGAGTTTTTCCGTGTGTGTGTTTCCTTGTGTGTGTGTGTGTGTGTGTGTGTGTGTGTGTGTGTGTGTGTGTGTGTGTGTGTGTGTGTGTGTGTGTGTGTGTGTGTGTGTGTGTGTGTGTGTGTGTGTGTGCACGCAGACACGCCTATGCTACATTGCAGTTGATACAATGAATGATGAACAATAACCTCTACCATTCAATTACTGTCACTGATACTACCACTTCTACAACAAAAACTACAAGAAACAGCAAATACTATTCCCACTACTACTACTACTACTACTACCACTACTACTATTACTACAACTCTTACAACAACAATCTCTAACATCACAAACATTACCTTTCCCCAGATAACTAAATACATATTACTATAACTTCTAATAATGATGCTAGCTTTCATAATGAGGCTGCGACCACAAAGAGATTAAAAAGACCGAAAATGGAGACAAATGAACCACACGAAACCAAAGTGACACGACGACCAGGCGAGGCTTAATGCCCTTGACCTCCGCAACATAAAGCAAAGGCTAAAAAAAACCAACAACCTCGTGGAATTAGTGACGTAAATGGCAATGTGGCAACCTGACTCTGGAACCTGATGTGAGCCTAGTGAGAGTGAGAGCCGAGTCAACAAAGCGAGGAATTGCGAGAGTGCACGCGAGAGTGGTGAGCGAAAATGTGTGTCCATCACTGACCGATGTTGTCACCTGCAGTCCCTCAAAGGCAAGGGAGAGAGAGAGAGAGAGAGAGGGAGGGAAGGGAGGCAGGGAGAGTGGAAAGAAGGGAGAACGGCCAGAGGGGGAGAGTGTTGCAAGTTGATATATGTGCGTCAGAATGAATTCGTCTTTACATCGAGGAGAAGCAAGAGAGGCGCTGAGGAGGAAATGAAGAAGAGGAGGAGAGAGGCAGAGGGAGAGACGGAAGGGGAAGGGAGGGAGAGAGTGAGGAAACCGAGGGAAGGAAGGAAAAAAAACACGTGTCACTATATCCGTCAATAAAAAGAAATCTAGAAGTTCTCACGATTCATCTTTATCAACGTCAATACTTTTCTCGGGGGGGAGGGGGGGGGGGAAGAGAGAGAGAGAGAGAGAGAGAGAGAGAGAGAGAGAGAGAGAGAGAGAGAGAGAGAGAGAGAGAGAGAGAGAGAGAGAGAGAGAGAGAGAGAGAGAGAGAGAGAGAGAGAGAGAGAGAGAGAGAGAGATAGAGAGAGAGAGAGAGAGAGAGAGAGAGAGAGAGAGAGAGAGAGAGAGAGAGAGACCCTAAAGGAATACATAAATAAGTGAAGGAATATAAAACAAAAAAACAACAAAAACAAAAGAGAATCGTCGAAATGGATTAGTAAAGTGATAGAAAAGATTATTTCTCGTTGCGTTCCTATGACCTCCAATAAAAGAGAGAACAAGAGAGAGAGAGAGAGAGAGAAATACAAAATAATACACAATACACACAAACGTCCATCAACTTGTTCGTCTATGCTGATTGGCGAGGTATTATTTTTTTTGCGCAATGGATATAAATTACATCGTTATTTTTCTCTCGTCCCTTCATATCGCGCTATCATTCCCGGCCGTTTCCTTTCTCTCGCTCTCTCTTTAGCATCGCAGTTGGTCATCATTTCGCGACGGTAATTTTTCAGCAGGCGCAGGTTAATGGAATGGTACCTTTCATCTCTGTCGGGGTAATCCTTAAAAAAATATATATGTATGTATGTATTCGGATCACCGTATGTCTCTCCATGTTTCATCCACGTTAGCCGGCGCAGGAATGTATTCTACCTTTTTTCGGAGTGAGAGTTATAAAAAAAAATGTATTCGTTGAGAGCATACGTTTATACATGCATACATTTTAACAGGGTATGCCATATGTTTCCTCTCATTCGGGCCGTGTTTGATGTGTTCAGTGCGTTAGGTAGTCAGTGCTTCCAGTCACCCACGCATGCGCAGCCTCCCTCGGCCTCGGTCAGCGCCGGCGGGAGGCTGAGGCGGCGGCGCGACCCTCACGTCTTCACCACGGCATAAAGAATAAGTTTTGGCCAACATTTCAAGAGGGAAACTTAAGACAGATGGGTTTGGGGACCTTTATAGCCATGCTGGAGCGGCGGCCTCGGCGGAGATGGATGGCAGGGAGAGTAGGGATGCGTCTCTCTCTCTTCCTTTCCTTTTCTCATTCTCTCCTCCTCGCGTCCCTTTGCTGAGCCTACTATCCATCAATCCTATTTTTCTTCCCCTTCTCTTGTACACGTCTCAGCGCGCCGGGTTCTCTCTCTGTCTGGCTCTCCTCTCATCCTTCCCCTCTTCCCCTCCACGCCACTTTCCATACCCTCTCTCTCACTCCCCAAAGATAGCATGTCAAAGGCACTCTTGTCTCGCGCCGCCCCGGGGGTCACGTGTCACAGGGTTTCTCTTCGGGGGGTGCAAGAATCCTCGTGTCAAATGTGATCCTCCTGGGGGATTCCTGAAGGTGAGATACACACACACGAAAAAGAAATTTGAATGGATTCCTGAGGCCAAGTATCAAGGAGACGTTTTTTCTTCAAACGTCGCCGCGCTAAAGACTGTCGTGTCAAGAACGTCATTCCGAGAAAATTCCTCAAAAATAGCGAACACGAGCGTAAAAATGGAGGAGAGAGGTGCGGCATAAAGCAAGAAGAGGAGGAAACGGCGACAGAAAAGAGGAGTGAAGTAGATGAAAGAAGAGCAGACGCAGTAGGGCGAAGAGAGGATGGAGCAAAAGGGTAAAAGCAAAGGACAAAGAAGAGACATAAACCAAGAGGAGGAGGAGAGGGTGAAGGAGGTGATGGTGACAGGATAGCTGAGTAAAGTAGGGCAGGAAGGAGACACAATAGGGTGAAGAAGGGAGAGAAGGAGAGGGTAGGGGAGAGAGGGTTCCATGTCGAGGAGGGCGAGGTCTTAAGAGCATCCCGTAAACTCGATGATGGACAGAGACGAAGGAGAGGATGACACAAGCCTTTTCCACATTCACCCCAGGCCTAAGCACTGTTCGGGCCTCTCCTCTCGTGAAGAAGAGCTCCTAGAAGTTGGGTGTCGGGCTGCTTCTTCCCTTTGGGTGAGAATATACTCCCCGCCCTAAACTTTTGCAATTAACGCGGAGTAACTATAGTCAATAGCCACGATTGGTGTTGGGGCGCTGGAGTGAAGCCGAGAGGGAGTGTGTGAAGGGTGAAGAGATGAGTGAGAGTTAAATAGATAAATAAATAGACATAGAGAAACAGAGACAACAGGAAGGGGAGAGAACGTGATGAAAGAGAGATCGGAAAAGTGGAAAATAAAGGGAGGAGGACATACAAACAAGGAAGGTAAGGGGAAAACAATGAGAGAGAGAGAGAGAGAGAGAGAGAGAGAGAGAGAGAGAGAGAGAGAGAGAGAGAGAGAGAGAGAGAGAGAGAGAGAGAGAGAGAGAGAGAGAGAGAGAGAGAGAGAGAGAGAGAGAGAGAGACAGATAGAGAGAGAGAGAGAGAGAGAGAGAGAGAGAGAGAGAGAGAGAGAGAGAGAGAGAGAGAGAGAGAGAGAGAGAGAGAGAGAGAGAGAGAGAGAGAGAGAGAGAGAGAGAGGAAACAAACATACAAATACATACATTCATACATCCTGAAAAACAAACACACACACTCACACACACACACACACACACACAGACAGACACAGAGAAAGAAAGACAGACACTAATGAAGAGGGATAGACAGACAGACAGACAAAAACAAACAAGACAAAAGACTTACACAAACAAACAGAAAGAGAAAAAACTGGAGCGGAAGAAAAAGAAGAGAGTAACCATGAGAGAGAGAGAGAGAGACAGAGAGAGAAGAGGGAAAGAGGAGACATAAGGGGAACGACAAGAAAGGAAGAGATATTTTGGAGAGAGATGAGAAAGTGGAGTGAAAGAATGAGGGAAGGAGGGGAGGAGGAAACGGAATGGAGAGTTAATAGACCCGAGGAAGGAGGAGAGTGGAGGGAGAGAGAGAGAGAGAAGGGAGGAAAAAGTTTGGTGAGGAGGAAAGCATAGGAGAGGTGTTCGGGAAGAGGGACTTGGAGGAACTAAAGACGGAGGGAAAAGGGCAAAAAGGAAGGAAGGAAGGAGGATAGAAACGGAGAAAAGGAGAGGAAAGAAACTCGTATGAGGTAAATTGGAGGGCAAACAAAGATGTGAGATAGAGCGAGAGCGAGAGAGAGAACGAGAGCCAGAGCGAGAGCCAGAGCCAGAGCCAGAGCCAGAGCGAGAGAGAGAGAGAGAAAGCAAAATCTTATCCAGATGAAATGGTCGTAAGAAATATCAGCTTAGTGGACTAGAAATAGAAATCAGGCGACAAAAAAAATGAAGATGGACGGTGAGATGAAGCAGAGGAGGAGGAGGAGAAGGAGAAGGAGAAGGAGAAGGAGAAGGAGAAGGAGGAGGAGGAGGAGGAAGAGGAAAGGAGGAGGATAGTAAGAGAGGAAATGAAAGAAAATGAGGAAAATTAAGAGTAAGAGGAGTAGGAGGAGCAGGAGAAAGAGGAGGAAAGGAAGAGGAGGAAAAGTAGGAGGAGGAGGAGGAGGAAAAAGCAGATTAAGAAGAAAAGGGAGAGATAAAAAAACAGGAAGAAAATCAAAACGAAGACAAAAAGAGAGCAGACAAGTGTTATAAAAAAAACATATCAAGAGAAAATGAAAACCAGAGTAAAAAAGAAGACGAAAAAAATAAGAAAAGAGGGGGGAGATGGGGAAGAGGGGGAGAGGAAGGGCGTGAGATGAGAGGCGGGTTGAGTGTAAGGAGAGCTTTTGGAAGGGAAACAGAGAATGGCGGTAATTTATCAACTTGGGAAACGGGAAACGTAGGCGTCACAAAATATCGAGAATCTAATTTGGGGCCGCGGCGCCACCTGGAACACTGACGGTGGGGGGAAGAGAGGTGGAAGAGGAGGGGGGGGGAGTGGGAAAGGGAGAAGATCTGGTAACCAATACACTCACTCGCCCGAATTCATTATATCATATTGTGCACAGGTGAGGCAGGTAATTACAGATGTGTTAAGCAGGTGTGTAGCCTTAAAGTGTTCTGTGATTTAGATGAATGCTCCGATGATGGTGGTGATGATGAGGATGGTTGTGGTGATGGTGGTCGCAAGGAAAATAGGTGGAGGGTTCTTGTGTTTGTGGTGCTTTTGGTTGTGGTAATGTGGAGTTTAGTTATGGTGGTGATGGAGGTAGTAGTAGTAGTAGTAGTAGTAGTAGTAGTAGTTATAGTATTTAATTTATATCAAAGTGTATGCAACGAAATAATTATGAAATGACACACACACACACACACACACACACACACACACACACACACACACACACACACACACACACAGACAGACACACACACACGGAAACGTAATTCTTATTCATATTTTCTGCAGATGAATAATGCACATGTTTTATTACATTCATCCGTTTCTCTCCGGGTAGGATCTGAAAAAAAGGGAGGAGAATTTTGCCTAATAATATTAATAATAAAAAAATTCAAAGTTATTGCAAAAGCGGGATGAGGAGCGGGCCGAGGGGTTACCAGGGGGCGGGGGGAGTGAGGGAGGGGGGGGAGGGGGCAGGGGGCCACGGGAACGAGATTTATACATGGGTAATTGAGCAAAAAATTCGAACCAGGGGGGCAAAGGTGTGTTAAAAGAGTTTTCTCACGCGCGCGCACGCACACACACTCACACTCCCACACACACACACTCACCCACACACAAAGTGGAAACAGACGGATGAATTAACAAAGGCGACTCTCTCTCTCTCTCTCACTCACTCTGTGTGTCTGTGTTTGTGCGTGTGCGTGTGTGTGTGTGTGTGTGTGTGTGTGTGTGTGTGTGTGTGTGTGTGCGTGCGTGCGTGTGTGTGTGTGCCTCTACGTGCAGACTCAAAGGCGGCAAAACTTGGGTCTTACAATCGCAAATGCGTGTTAGTTCTGCGACAAATGGAAAGCGAGCAGCCGGGAAATAAAATATGATACCGAAAAAAAAATAGTTTGGCGGCGAAAACTACTCCTTTTTCTTTCCGTCCCCTCCCTTTTGTTAATCGTTCGTTTTCTTCAATAATAAATGCCGCGGTAATACATTTATGCAGCAGCAGCAGCCTCGACACACGACACTCAGAAAAGTACGTGCTGGATATATTTTTGGGGTCATATATTTTTTTTTGTCTCGTCGTCGTCGCCTCGCTGAAAATACATTGTGAATTTAAACGTCGCTCGAGGCCTGTCGGTGTCGCGTTAGAGTTTTATTTTATCCTTCCGTAAAACACCGCTGTGGAGGAAATTAGGTGAGATTTATGTCTAAAACGAAAAAGAGAATGTGATGTGTTGATATGTGAAGGTATGGCACATATTTACCTGATATTCTTTAAGGTATGATGTGGTGATATGTGAAGGTATGGCACATTCTTACCTGATATTCTTTGAGGTATGATGTGGTGATATGTGAAAGTGTGGCACATTTTTACCTGATATTCTTTAAGGTATGATGTGGTGATATGTGAAAGTATGCCACATTTTTACCTGATATTCTTTAAGGTATGATGTGGTGATATGTGAAAGTATGCCACATCTAAACATAATATTCTTTAACGTATGATCTTATATGTGAAACTAAGACACATTTACACATTATATTCTTTAACGTATGATCTTATATGTGAAACTAAGACACATTTACACATTATATTCTTTAACGTATGATCTGATATGTTGAAGTATGGCACATATATATACCTAATATTCTTCAGGGTATAAAACAGCTGCTAATAATGTAAGTAGGACATTCACCGGTATTAACTCATTTTTATTTTCTGGGTCTCACATTCTGTTCTGTGTAAATCTCGCGTAATCTTCTCCAGCGCGATGTTTTACGCAGGGAAATAAGTAAATTGTGTCCTGGACGTGCCTTGGGACACGTTTAAATTCTTAACGCATTTACAGCGAAGTGAGGAGAGATAAATATAACTGAAAAAAAAAATTCAGCACTGACTTGTTACTCTCAATCAACCTTCGCCGGACAGACATCCCCGCAGCACGACTCTTAATTATGGGGAGTGAAAGTGCCTGTCAGGTGTGTTCGATTAACGCCGGGCACTTGCCAGTCACGGATAAATATTTGATAAGATCCAAATACACACGAGTAGGAGTTAAGTCTCTCTCTATTATCGTTTTACTGCTCGTCTGCAAAACATCAATATGGTTACGACACGCGAACAGTAACCTATCTCCTATGCCGCTCCGAAGGTGAGTTTTACGTCCACCTTGAATGATTCGACTGAGAGAATGAACCTTTCGAGAGTTTTGAGATTTCTCCACCTCAAGTGTATTGTACCCTGCATGTATCAATGATGTACGATGCGATCAGTATACAACTAAGTGAATATTGTATTGACTACGTGGTCTGTATTGGTCTCTCTCTCTCTCTCTCTCTCTCTTTTCCTGGACACATTCTTTCCGTGTTCCTTTCCATACTTCTTTCCATCCTTCACTTTGCCTCTCCTCCATTTTGTCCCTCCCTTTCCCTTCCCAACCTTCAGTTCCACTCATTTCTCTCTCTTATCTTTCCTCTTGTCCCTTGTCCCTTCCCTCGACACCCTCTTACCACTTCTCTTGCCTCCTCCACCTCCTCCTCCAACCAGCCCTCCCTCCCCAACCCTCCCAGTCCTCCTTCTTCGGTCCTTTCCCCTTTCCCTTTTTCCCTCGTCTTTCTCAAGTAAACTCATCTTCCTTTTGACATGGAAATGTTTTCGAGGAAAGTTTCTCTACTTTCTACAAAGGTTGCTTATGATGGGGAGGCGCACAGGTCACCCTAATGGAGCATTCACTCTCGCCCAGCCGACCTATTCACTCCGTCACTTAAGGGGCGGCACGAGCGGACAGGCGGCCTAGGTTATGTATTTTTTTGGGTCCATTTTTTTCTCACCCTCAGTCTCCTTCATTTCCTGGCTCTTTACGACTGCTCCCTTCTCCTCTCCTCCTCCTCGTCCTCGTCCACCTACTCCTCCGGATGCTTTTTCTTTCCCCTTTTACATCTTACCTGCTCTTACTTCTTCCTCCTTCACTTCCTCTTCCTTCTCCTCCTCCTCCTCCTTCTTCTGGTGCTTCCCTTTACTGCGTCCTATTTTTCATTATTGTTCTCGTTCAGGCTAGAGGCTTTTCCTTCTCTCTCTCTCTCTCGTTTACTGTTGCTACAAAGGAGGAGTAAAAAGTGGTTTGGGGGTGAGGTCGATGCTTATGGCCTATGCGGATACCGATTAGTGGGGGTAGTGGTGATGGTGGAGGTGGTAGTGGTGGTGAGGGTGGTGGTGGTGTTGGTGCATTGATGTTTTATGTAAGAGCTTGTTTTTTTCCTTCCTGCTGTTTTTATTGTTTGTTCTTGTATACGTGGTGGTGGTGGTGGTGGTGGTGGTGGGGGTGGTATTGTTGTTATTGTTGTTGCTGAAGGTGATGGTGGTGGTGGTAGTAGTGGTGGTGGTGGTGGTGATGGTATTATTATTGTTGTTGTTGTTGTTGTTGTTGCTTCTTTGTATCAACCATTAGTTACTCCATTTTCTTCAGTAGCTGTCTGTGGCACGTTCGCTTACCATTAGACTCTTTCCTTGACCACTCTCCCGGTCAGCTCCATCCTTACCATTACGACCAACCTCAACTCCACCACCACCACCACCACTTTCCTCACAACCTACAACTACTACAGCTCTACAACAAAACCATCACCACTATTCACACCACCAGCTCACAATCACCACATCAGTATCACAATCATCATCACCACTACCATTCTTACGAGTACAAACAACCAACATGCACTATCAACCGTCATCGAATCTATAACCACCACCATCATTAACAACCCGATACAAGAAAGTAAACAAAACATTCTCTCTCTCTCTCTCTCTCTCTTCAAAGCCTCGCCTCACCTGCGCTCCCTAATGACAGGCCCTTTACGTCTAACACACACACACACGGACCCACGAACCTACAGACACACAAACAAACACACGTCGCTAGTAGGTCAGCTTCCTCTCCTCTCCCTCCTAAGCCCCTTCCTTCCTCTCGTCCTTCCTCCCGCTCTTCCTCCCGGCCTTCCCCGCCGAGTCTTCAGTCATTAAGTGCAGTGTGGGTCGTGTCGGAGGCTCAGTAACGACTTGGATCGCCCCAAACGGCTCTCCGGAGGATTTGTCTTTTTTCTTTCTCGTTGTTGCTGAGTCGATGTCCGGGCCGTGAAGGGAAGGAAAGGGGAGGGACCAGGCGCCATGTAGAGGGATGGGACAGGTAATGGAAGGTTCGTGGGGTGCGGTTCGGTGAAGGTTCCTTGTTCCTTCTTCCTCCCTTTTTTGTGTTCGCGTCTAGTTTGTGATGAGTTCCTCTGATTGGAAAGGTGAGCCCGTCAGGGATTACTGTCTTCAGGTTACGTGCGTTTCATTTTGTTTTCCTCCGAGTTTGTTTAGAAGAATAAGAACTCGAGATTCTCATTACAGAAGGAAGTGCCGATTTTTGTATGACCCAATTCTTGAACGAAACTCCGAGATGAAACAAAACGGTGAAGACTTCTTTTTATATATAATATTTCTGTTTACCAGACTTTTTTTTTGCCCTTATTTGCAATTTCCGAGAGTTATTTTCCCGGCGAAATGAGCTTTTAAGGCCACAAAAATTGGCTTGCGGTTGGTTAATGGCGCTGCTTATGAGGAGAAATTCTCTCACTCGACGAGAAGGAAAAGCCGAAAACTGGTGTGAAAGGGCGACGGGCGGCACTCCCCCACGCCCCGCCACGCCCTCTCCTCCTTCAGACAAGCCCACGCCCTCCACGAGTCTCCCTTCCCTATAATATTTAAGTTAAACTCCCTTCCTCTCACCACACCTTCGTCCTCCGCGTACGCCCCTACACATTATCTTCCCTCATAGCCTTCTCCCCTTGCTCAGGTAAATCCCCGCCCACAGCGTCCCCTCTTTCTCCAGGTGTACCGTAAATATGCTCCGTTCTCCACACCTTTTTCTTCCCCTAATTGAACCTGCGTCCCACCCCTCCTTCTCCTCCTCTTCCTCGTTCAGGTGAGGTAAGCTACATAACCACACCCTGCCTACCAAGAGACCCCCCCCCCTCTTCCCTAGGTCTACCATGCCCCTGCTCCCTCCTCAAGCCCCTCTACCTCTTAGTACACCCCTTTCCTCCACCCCTACAGGCACCCCCATGACCCTCTCCTCCCCTCCACCACGCCTCCCGGGAGATAAGAACTATTATTTTTTCCCCTTCTCAGCGTGGAGCACCGGTGGATTTGGCTCTCCGGGCGTTCATCCATATTCAAACAGGACTTTCCCACTCCTCTCTCCCTCCTATCCCTCTCCTCCACCTTTCTCTCTCCTCTGTTCTTGTTTCTTCCACCCGCTACTGCTGCTGCTATGTTACTCTCCTCTCCTCTAAACATCTCTCTCTCTCTCTCCTCTTACCTAATCATCATCATCATCATCATCATCATCATCATCATCATCACCATGTGTCGTGCCGAGAGCCCCTTTCCATTAAACATTTGCATCCCTATCTATTCCCTTGCATGTCCAACCTTCACCCTTTCTCTCTCTCTCTCTCTCTCTCTCTCTCCCCATCCCTATTCTCCCATTCACCCTTCCACCCTTCAACGCTGCATACCTTTTTATTCCATCCATGTCAATCCGTGTTCTCCCTTTTCCCCTTTTTTTCACTCTTCCTCATTCTCCCCCTTTCCCATCTCTCGCCGCTCAGCACCTGCAGGCCAGAATTACAAGCCCACGTAGGGAGGTGCCGGGACGCTAAAAACGGGGGAAAATTCTAACCAGGCCGTGCCATAAGGTAGGGTCGGCGGGGAAGGGAGGTTGGGGGGGGCGGCGACCCTTTGAATCGGGGTTAGTCGGTATTATGCCGCTTACTGGAGAGGAGGAGGAGGAGGAGAAGGAGGAAGAGGAGGAGGAGAGGACGAGAAAATGTGGGGAAAAGGTTGTGGTGAGGGCGAGGGAGAGGGAGTGACAAGAGGAGGGGAAAAGCGTTGGGTCTAATTTTAATCTCAATATTTATGATGACCCACAGCCCTACCCTCCTTTCCCCGACCCCCCTCTCCCCCACAGCCCCTTCTGCTCCCCCTTCCCCAACTCTCGTGTCCTCCAGCCCACCCTCTCTTTTATCCCTACATCTCCCCCTCCCGTCTCTTGGAAAACGGGAAAATAAATAAAAATCACCACCAGGATTTAGAAGGTTCGCGCTTCGACCACTTTGGTTTCAGTAAAAAGGGAAAAAAAAAGTTCGGAAAAATTGGACTTGATATAACCGAGTTTGTTGTTCGCGCAGGAGATAGAGAGAAAGAATGTGATGCAAAAATTCCTGAAATTTAATAAGTTGGCAGAGAGAAAAGCCTGGATAGGAGGGAGACAACGATGAAAGGAGGAAAGGGAGGAGAAACGAGAGGCAGGAGGAACAATGGAAACGAAAAATAGGTGACAGGGATAGAAGAGAAAAGCTGTGAAATAAAACGAAAAAAAAACGAAAAAAAACGAGAGTAAGAAAATGCAGTAAAAGAGAGAACGAATAAAAGACAATAACAAAGGTGGGAAGGAAAGAGTAAAAAGAGACATAAAAAATTACAGACGATATCTCTCAAAGGGGGACAAGGGGAATGGAGGAAGGCGGGACAAAGGGATGGGGTGATTAGGGAGCGAAGGAGGGGAAGGAGAAAGGACGAGGAAGAGGAAGGGACGAGAACGGCAGGACCAAAGAGAGAGAGGGAGAGAGAGAGAGAGAGGAGTAGGCGAGGTGTAGTGCAGGTGAAGGAGACAATTAGTAAGCAATACAAACATCAATTCAACACATCACAGGCTCTCTCTCGTCCACACACCAATTTCAACACAACAACACAGCGGCTATGACACACCCACCCACACCCACACACACACACACACGCTCACACCCTTGTTCTGTACACCAAGAGACGACAACATATCCCCATCCTACACAGGTACAAACACAGGTAATGAGTGACACGGGTGCCCTCATAACAACCACGACGCACACCTGAGGGCCGAGGGACAGGTAGGGTCAGGTAAACCGGGAATAACACCCAATAATAAGGTCCGGTGACGCCCGATACTAAGAAAAAACAAGGGAAAATATATATACCTAGAAAACACAAAAGCCTCTCTCTCTCTTATTTTTTTTCCGTCCGGGAGATCCACTAGTAATCGACTTATGTATCCGATGTCCCGCAAAGTCAATAGTTTGGTAGCCACTCCCCCTCCCTCTCTCTCTCTCTCTCTCTCTGTATCTCTATCTTTCTCTCTCTCTCTCCCCACTCCCAAATATTACGGAAATCCACAAAGAGCAATGACAGAGTGGGAACACGCCATCAATTCACTCCATTCCTCCTCCTCCTCCTTCTCCTCCTTTTCAAACCGAATCCACTTCCTCGTCTCTCTCTCTCTCTTTCCACCACTCTGGCTGCGATTATTTACATATTTACGGAAATAATCCAAGCGCCATCAAACTTATCATCCTACCATTTCCTTCACGGCCTATCTAAAGCGGTTGGACCCGAACACGCCTCCTCTGTGGTCGGTCCCTCAACACACTGCCTCTCCATAAATTCACGAAGCCCCCCCTTGCATGTCTCTGTCTCGACCCTCCGCTTTCCGTTATCCCCCGCCTCTGTGCCTCTGTCTTCACCGCTAAGCCACCGGCACGGGGGCGTCACCTAGGTAGCACCAGGGAGAATTTCCACGCGTCACCTGTGTCCCCGCAACACCGTTCTGGGGCGAGGTGAGAGGGCGTCGAGGGGAAACTAGCGAGATTGATGTGTATGGCGGTGAGGTGAACAGGGACGCGGACGAGAGGACGAAAGGGAAGAGAGAGTTTGGGAGGAAGAGAAGAGAGAAAGGAGGAAGAAGCGAAAGGGTGAGGAAAGATAAGGTTGAGAGTTAGAGGAAGACGAGGCAGATGGAGGATGGGGACAAGACGAAGGGGAGGAGGAGAAAGAGGATGACAAAGCAAAACGGAGAAGGAAGATGAGGACGAGGATGATAGGAAGTAAAAAAGTGGATACGAGGATAAGATCGGAAAAGAAAGAGGATAGTGAAGCTGAAGAGAGGAGAAAGAAGATGACGCAGAGGAATGGAGGATGGAGGAAAAAGAAAAAAAAAGACGAAAAAAAAGACAAAAACGAGGAAAATGAAGCAAAATGGAGGAGAAAGGGATGACGATGAGGAAGGGAAGACGAGAAGGAGGAAGAGGGGACCTAAAGAAGTAAAGGAAAAAGGAAAAAGAGGAAGGAGAAGAAGAAAATCAGTTATAGGAAAGCTTACG
The DNA here is from genome assembly GCF_024679095.1 of Eriocheir sinensis. Classification (NCBI taxonomy): domain Eukaryota; kingdom Metazoa; phylum Arthropoda; class Malacostraca; order Decapoda; family Varunidae; genus Eriocheir; species Eriocheir sinensis. Next base: position 27,520,763 of record NC_066510.1, on the reverse strand, counting down.
AAGATGATAAGAGTCAAAAGAAAACGGGAAAAAAGAAAAGAATGCGTTGGAAAAGGAAAAAAAAAAGGTTGATTAAGAAAAAAAATGTATGTGTGGGTTCGTTTCGAGGAGGCAAAGCGAGTGAAGATAATCCCACACACAAGGAGGAGGACCTGTAAAGAAATAAAAAAAGGAGAAAAGAAAAAGAAAGAGAGAGAGAGAGAGAGAGGCACAGACACGAAAAGAAAACGAGAGAAACATGCAGCAGAAAACCGAAACCGCTCCAAAGAAACCAAATAACGCCGAAACGAGGGAGAGATAAGAAGAGAGAAAGAGAGAGAGATAAAGCAAAACCTGGAGAGAGAGAGAGAGAGAGAGAGAGAGAGAGAGAGAGAGAGAGAGAGAGAGAGAGAGAGAGAGAGAGAGAGAGAGAGAGAGAGAGAGAGAGAGAGAGAGAGAGAGAGAGAGAGAGAGAGAGAGAGAGAGAGAGAGAGAGAGAGAAAACTAGACAAGACGAGACACGACAAGGAAATAATAAAGAAGTGGAGAAAACGATTAAGACGGAGGAAAGATGACAGCAAGATAAAAGGAGAGAATAATACGAAATGATGAGATAGACAAGAGTGATGGAGGACGCGGAGGAGAAAAAGAAGGGAAGGGAAAGAAAGATGATGACAGAACGCCGGAAAAAAAGAAGAAAAAGGACAATGATAAAGAGCGCAAAGAAAGGGAAAGGAAAGAATGATAGTAGGCAAAGAAGAGAAAATAAGGGAAGGGAAAGAACGATAAAAAGGCCCTGGAAAAAAAAGAAGAAAACGGAAACAGTGATAAAGGGTGAAAAGAAGAGTAGAAGGGAAGGGAAAGAATGATAGAAGGCGAAGAAAGGAAAAGAAGGGAAATTTAAAGGGAAACAGTTATAGAAAACGAACAGAAGAGCAGGAGGGAAGGGAATCAATGCTGCAATAATTGAGATCGTCGAGAAAAAAAGAAGGGGAGGAATAATAGAGGGAAGTGAAAATAGAAGGAAGAGGAAACAAGGACAGAGAGCGTAAAATAACAAAAAGAAGGGAAGAGAAGGAATGAAATTGAGGCCCCACAGAAAAGAGATAGTGGAAGGGTGGGAATGATCGAGGGTCCAGAGAAGAAAAGGAGGGAAGGGAGAGAGAAAGAAGAGGAACACGAAAACCTGAATATGACCTCCCTCAGCTCAAGGAACGAGGCGACTCACACTGCCATTCCTCATCATTACCAGACAGTGAGTGTCACCAACCGCGGCGTGAAGGGAAGGGAAGGCGCAGGAGGAGGGGTAGAGAAGGAGGAGGAGGAGGTGGACGAATGGAAGGAATAGGAGAAGGAAGAGAAGGCAGAGAGGAAGGAGAGGATGCAAGAGGAGGAGCAGAAAAGCAAGGAATAGGAGAAGGAAGAGAAGGCAGAGAGGAAGGAGAGGATGTAAGAGGAGGAGCAGAAAAGCAAGGAATAGGAGAAGGAAGAGAAGGCAGAGAGGAAGGAGAGGATGTAAGAGGAGGAGCAGAAAAGCAAGGAATAGGAGAAGGAAGAGAAGGCAGAGAGGAAGGAGAGGATGTAAGAGGAGGAGAAGAAAAGCAAGGAAAAGGAGAATGAAGAAAAGGAAGAGGGAATGAGAATGAGCAGGAGGAGGTGGACGAAAATAGAAGGAAGAGAAGGAGAAACAGGAGGAGGATTAAAGAATGGAGCAGGAGGGGGAGAAGGAATAAGGAAACAAGAAACAAGAGAAGGAAGACAGGAAGGAGGAGGAGGAGGAGGAGAAGGAGGGAGGTGGACGATAACATGTAATAGGAGGAGTTGCAGAAGGAGGAGGAGGAGGAGGAGGAGGAGGAGAAGCAGAAACAGTTTGAAAGCAAGGAATAAGAAGAATAAGACAATGCAGAGGAAGAGGAAGAAAAACAGAAATAGGAGAAACAAAAGAAGGGAGAGAAGGAGGTGGAAGTGAACGACAAGGGACAGGAATAATAAGGGAAGAAAGAAAATCGATAGGAAGAAGAAAAAAAAACATGAGAAAGAAAAGCCAGAGGAGACGGAGGTGAAGGAGGAGGAGGAGGAGGAGGTGAAGGAAAACGAGGACAAAGACAAGAGAAGATAGTGACGAGGCGGAGAGCGATAAGGAAAACGAGGAAAGAGAAAAACTGGAGAAGAAGAGAAAAAGAGACACGTAACTAGGGAGCGAGTTCACGTTAGAGGGACATAAAAGAGATGGCGTCAAGGCAAGGAAAAAAAAGAAAAAAAAAAGAAAACAAGGTCAGAAAAAAATATTAAATACCTGTGAGTGAGGAAGATTAGCGGTGAGGAAAAGAGGGAGAAAATAACTGAAGGAAGGATGGAACGAAGGAAGGAAAGACTGAAGCAGAGAGGAGAAGGAAAGAAGGATGGAGGGAAAAGGAAGGTAAGAAAAAACAGCTGAAGGATGGAAGGAAGGAAGAAAGAAGAGATAGAGGTAAGGAGAAATGGGGAAAAAGGAAGGAGAGAGGGAGAAGGAAAGAAGGCAGAAGCGGTAAAAATGATAATGGTACAGGCAAGACAAGGAGGCAAGAAGAGGAGACGAAGGAGGAGGAGACGAGAGAGGAGAGAAAAAAAATAACAACTAGAGAAAGAGGAAGAAAAAAATATCACCAGACAGACACGAAGAAACACAACGCTAAGAGTAAGTAGAAGAAGGAAGGAAGGAGATGAAGGAGAAAAAGGAGACAGACAGGAAGGAAGGAAGGAGAGAAAGAAGGTAAGCAGGCAGGGAAGAAGGAAGGAAGGAAAGAAAGAGGGCAAGCAGGCAGGCAACAAGGAAGGAAGGAGATAAAGAAGACAGGCAGAAGGAAGGAAGGAGAGAAAGGAGGGCAAGCAGGCAGGCAACAAGGAAGGAAGGAGAGAGAGAGAGAAAGAAGACAGGCAAGCAGGCAGGCAAGAAGGAAGGCAGGAAAGCAGGCAGAAGGAAGAAAGCAGGAAGAAGGTACAAGAGGTAATATGAGGTCGATGTGGCAGGGCGGGAGAATCAGCCTCATCTATCTCGATTCATGATTTCCTTCAGGAGCTTGTGGTTCGCGGGCTGGCAGGGAAAATCTAGGAGGCGGTTGGGCATTAGCCTGAAGGGTTAATGCAGGGGAGGGACGGGGCTACCTGGGGGAGAAGGGACAAGACAGGTGATGACAGGAGTGGCTTGTGGGAGCTGCCCTAGTGATGGTGTTACAGAGGCAGGAGGAAGAGGAGGAGGAGGAGGAGGAGAGACTGGGAAAGGGGAGCGGTGGTGTTGAAGTTGTCGTGGTAGAAGGAGGAGGAGGATGAGGAATAAGACGAGGAGATAGAGGATGATGAGAAGTAGGTGGAGGAAAAGGAAGGTGGGGACGAGATGAAGATAAAATGTAGGAGAAGAGAGATGAATAGGAATAAGACGAGATGAAGATAAAGAAGGTGGAGGAGAAGGAAGAGGAGGAGGAGGAAATGGGGGTTGGAATGAAAGCAAGTTGTTGAAATGGAAGAAAAGAGAAAGGAAAGGATAACAAGGGAAAAGAAAAGGGATGCGGATAAATAAATGAAATGGATAGATAAATAAAAATAGAGTTAAATAGATAAATAAACAGACACGACGAGGGAAACCATGACCAACAGACAGACGGACAGATAGACAGACGGGACGATGTTGCTACAGTTAACAGGAGCGACGAGAAAGTAAAATTAAACCAAAAGTAAAAGAAAACGGGGAAAAAAAAGGGAAGGACTAGAATAGAAAATATCTCGTCTCTGACCTAATGAAGGAATCAATCGAGTAAAAATGGTGTTCTGGCATCCTCTCCCTCTGGTGGCGAAGAAAATGGAAATGTAAGGGAAAAGAAAACGGGAAAGAGAGAAAGAAAATGTTTAAGAGATGCCTCATGAAAAAAAATAAGCAGACAGACGCGTCAAATCATATTAATTAAAAGAAAATGCCTGAGTGATGTGAGTAAGAAAGGAATGAAAGAAAGATCGTTCATGTATAATTTAAAAGGTATTTATATATAATCACACCCACCTCAAAATATTAAAAAGATGACTCATGAAAAAAAAAAAAGAGACGATTCATATTGCATTAAAAGGAGACACGAGTGATGGATAAAGGAGTAAAAGAAGGAATGAAAGTGTTTGTTCATGCATATTTAGACGGGTATATATCTAGAATCACACCCAACTCACACCAATGGCTGATACTATTTCTCTGATAGATTTTAACCTGCAAAGCGTGACTCTCATATGCGATTCAGTTGCAAATTACACGTTTTTTGAGTTTCGTACAACTAATTAAGCAGCGATATATTGCTTGATTAACCTTGACATAGAAAAATGAAACAAAAAAATATATGCGAGTAAGAAAATCCAACGTGTAGTCACAGAGAAAAAAGGAGAAAAATGAAATGAGAACGAGCGTGTGTCAGAATCAGGTACCATTTCAGAGTAAAAAAAAAAAAGAAAAAAAAAAAAAAAAATATAATTAGGGAGTTGGAAGCGTAGAAAAGGTAAGCCCCCCCCCCCCCAAAAAAAAAAAGCAGGTGAAAAAAATGATGATAAAAAGTTACGATATGAAGCAGACAAAAGGTGAAGAAAAAAAAGAAAAAGATAAAAAGATGTTAAAAAAAAAGAAAGACAGATGAAAGGCAAAGGGCATGTGCTTTCAGAGAGAGAAAAAAGAGTCCTCCAAAAAAAAAAAAAGGCATACTAACAAGAAAGAACTATGCAGTGAACTAATTAAAAGAAAAAAAAAGAGAGCTTGCACGGAAGATTTTTAAGTACCATCCAGAATAAATGATAACGATGCTCTTTTTATTCTCTTTTTTTTTTCTCTTTTTTAATCTTCTTTGTCACATCCATCGGTACAATTCAAATCACTTCTCAGGTGTATCAGTTTAGCTTAATTTTATGTTCGGAAGCAGAATTAATAACTTTAGTCCTCTTTTCTTTTTTTTCTTCTTTTTTTTAGTCTTCTTTGTCACATCCATCGGTACACTTTAAATCACTGCTCAGGTGTATCAGTTTACCTCAATTTTATGTTCGGAAGCAGAATTAATAATAACTTTAGTCCTCTTTTCTTTTTTTTCTTTTTTTTTTTAGTCTTCTTTGTCACATCTTATCGGTACAATTTAAATCACTGTTCTGGTGTATCAGTTTACCTCAATTTTATGTTCGGAAGCAGAATTAATAACTTTAGTCCTCTTTTCTTTTTTTTCTTTTTTTTTTGTCTTCTTTGTCACATCTTATCGGTACACTTTAAATCACTGTTCAGGTGCATCAGTTTACCTCAATTTTATGTTCGGAAGCAGAATTAATAACTTTAGTCCTCTTTTCTTTTTTTTTCTTTTTTTTAGTCTTCTTTGTCACATCTTATCGGTACAATTTAAATCACTGTTCTGGTGTATCAGTTTAGCTTCAACTTATGTTCGGAAGCAGAATTAACCATAACTTTGGTCTTTTCTTCTCTTTTCTTTCTCCTTTCCTTATTTTTTCCTCCTACTCTTCTGTCTCACATTAATCGACACAAATTAAATCACTGTTCGCGTGTATCAACATTCAACTTTATCTTATATTTGGAAGCTTAAATTCATAGTAGTAAGTCAGTGGAGGGAGAGATTTTACGTTACGATTTTTATATTATCAAATTCACACTCACACACACGCACACACACACACACACACACACACACACACACACACACACACACACACACACGTTCTTCCCCCCCCACACCCACACCCACCCACACACACACACACACACACACACAGGCTTTTGTCGAACGCTCAGAGTCGGGGTAACAGTTTGCCGTTCATCTTGTGGCTAATCGAGTGTGGGAAGGATTAGGAATGCAAATACCTCCTCCTCCTCTTCCTCCTCCTCTTCCTCCTCTTCTTCTTCCTCTCCTCCTCCTCCTCCTGCTCTTAATCTCTCCATTCTATCTCTGTTTCTCCATTCGTTCCATCTTCTCTTTCTTCTGTTTTCTCTCAATGTATATTTGTTTACTCTCCTCCTTTTTCTCCTCCTCCTTCTCCTCCTCCTCCTCTTCTTCTTCTTCCTCCTCCTCCTTGTCAGTGTTCGTCTCCCCTGTTTTCTTGTCCACAGTGCCCTTGTCTTCCAATTACCTCTTCCTCCTTCATCTCCTTCTCCTCCTTCTCTTCTTTCTTAATTTTCTTTATACATTTCCACGAGTATTTTTATTTACGTGCTCCTAATCTTCCTTTTTTTTCTGCTCCTACTTTCCTTAATCCTCAACTTAATGGCCGTTTCTTCCCATCTCGTATTTATTTTCTTCTTAAAGTCTCCTCGGATTTTAAATAAGATTCTCATTTATCCTTTTTTTATTTTTCGGGCGTCTATCTTTTTTTTTTTACCCCAACCCATCCCTGACTAATCTCTCTCTCTCTCTCTCTCTCTCTCTCTCTCTCTCTCTCTCTCTCTCTCTCTTTAGCCACAAACTTTCCACCTCTTTCTTTTACTCATCCTAAATTTCATCAAAAGAAATCGGATTCTCTCCCCACCTCATTTTTTTTCTTTTTATTTCTCTCTCTTTTACGTTGCCCCGTCTTTGTATCTCTTACCTTTTATTTCCCTTCCCTTCCCTTCCCTTACCCACCTGACGCCCTCCCCACTGCCTCCCCAAGCCCTGATTTACTTACCCAATTCAAACATCCAAATCCAATATCGGGTATTTCACAAAGCAATGGCCCCTCTTGAGTTGAAAAAAAAAACCCCGCTGTATATATAGTGAACCCTGGAAGGTGTGAGTGAGAGGGGGTGCACGAGAGAAAGGAAGAAGGAGAAGGAAGAGAGAAGGGGGGTGTTGAAGAAAGAGTAAGAGGGAGTGGGAGAAGAGAGGGAAAGTAAGAACGGGCGAGGGCATAAGAATAGAACTCAAAAAAAGTAAAATATCCAGTAACCTTCTGCAGGCGCGTCCAGGGTACAATAAGTTCCTCGTGTGATCGGTGGAGCCCTCGAGATCGATACAGTCACCGCCGAGAGGAGAGAAAGAAGGCAAGGGAAGGAGGGAGGAAGAAAGGGGATGGGTGAAAAAGTGTGGGAGATCGGCAAGAGGAGCCTGGAGGGACGTAAAATGAAGGAGGAAGAAAGAGGGAGGGAAGAAAGGAAGGGAAGGAATGGGCTGAGGAGGATAGTAGAGATTGTGTTAAGGGATAAGGAAGAGAAGAAATCGTAGAAGGGTAAAGGGACGGAGAAAGGGAGTGAAGAAAGAAAGGAAAAGGAATGGGCTGAGGAGGATAGTAGAGATGGTGTTAAGGGATAAGGAAGAGAAGAAATCGTAGAGAGGTAAAGGAACGGAGAAAGGGAGGGGAGAAAGGAAGGAAAGGGATGGGCTGAGAAGGACAGTAGGGATGATGTTAACGGATAAAAAGGAAGAGAAGAAATCGCAGAGAAGTAAAGGGAGAAAGGAAGGGAAGAAAGGAAGGAAAGAGATGGGCTGAGGAGGATAGTAGAGATGGTGTTAACGGATAAGGAAGAGAAGAAATCATAGAGAAGTAAAGGGAGGAAGAAAGGGAGGGGAGAAAGGAGAGAAAGGGATGAGTTGAAAGGTAAAAATGACATGAAGGTTAAGGATGAAGAAAAAAGGAAATAGTGGAAGATTTAAAATATAATATGGAGAGCAAAGAAAAAAAATATGTGAATGAACTTGAAGAAAACGAAGTGAGGAACTGAATGGAAATATAAGAAAAGAGAACGGGAGACAAAATAGGAGGAAACAGGAGGAACTGAAGGAAAGAAGGTAAGAGGCAAGGATGAAAGAAAGGAGATACGGAGGAAAAAGTAGAAGGTAAGAAGTAAAACAAAATGAAAGGAGGAACAGAGAGGAAATCAAGGAGAGAAAAAGAAAGGCACGATGGAAAGGAGGAAAAAGGAACGAAGGAAAGAATAAAAGACAAAAAAATAAAGGGAGGGTTCGAGAGAGGGAAGGGAAAAAGGAGAAACTAAATTATGGGACACGAAGAGAGAGCGGGAGGAAAGATAGATAAGAAAAAGAGAGAGAAGGAAAAAAAAAAAACAGGCAGAGGGAGAAAGGGAGGGAGGGAAGGAATGGGAGGGGAAGAAACTAAGGGAGAAGAAGGCTGCGGGGGTGGAGAAAGGGATGGAGGGAAGGAATGGGAGGGACTGTGGGGGTGTTGGGAGGGAGGGAGGGAAGAGGAGGGAAGGGCACGGCAGAGACAACTAAAAGGAGTGAGTCATCCAACGTTTTATTGCCTTGCCTACTACGTTTTTCATCCCCCTTTCCCCTGACGCATCATCGGCCCTCTGTCACACCTCCGCTCCCTCTTTCTTCCCTCTGTTTACCTTTCCTTTTTAGCGTTTCCGATATTCTTTTAATCGTTAGTAAGCTTTTTTTCTCTCTTATGTTTACGCCTCGATGTTAGTGTTCCTGATATTTCTTTTAGTCTTTGTTTTGCTTCCTCTGTCTATGATTTTTTTTGTGTTTCTGATTCTGTTTTAGTTTTGTTTTAAATGTTCATGTTTTCCTTTATTTTGATCAGTGACACATTTCTGCTTTTTTTCTGATACTGTTACTATTATTTCTACTACTACTACTACTACTATCGTGCGTTATCTTTACATCGAAGGAACCGACATAAGTAGAAGGGAAGAAGTAGAAGGGAAGAAAGGTTGGAGCAAGGGGATGGAGGGAAGGTGGAGCATCGGGGTGGAGGAAGGGGGGTAGGTGGCCAGCTTGGGGAAAGAAGGGGACTGAAAGGTAAATGATTTTTTGAAAGATCCGGGAGCTACAAATTTTAATGTCAAGGGGGGTAAAATTTATTAGAGGGAGGGGGAACCTGTGCGCGGGGAAAATATATGGGGGAGAAAATTTATTAGGCGTATGAATATTGGCTAAAAGGATGAGAGGATATATTGGGGCCTTTGAGAGAAACTTCAGGGGCAAGAAAATGTAAAAAGAGGAAAGAAAAAAAGGTTAAGAGCGAGTGATACTTAAAGATACTCGAGGAAGAGGAAGAGAAGGATGAAGGAAGGATGTGAAAGCAGGAAGACGGAATGGCGGAAGCGAGTCAAATAAGGAAGAATATATGAGGGAGTAAGAGAGAAGAGGAAGAGGGAAGGGTCAGAGAAATAAGAGAAAAAAAAAGGAGGGAAAGAAGGAGGAGAAACGAAATGAGACAGGAGAGAGAGAATGGGGAAAGGAAAAAAAGAAATAAAAAGAAAAAAGATTGAAAGGGAAGGAAGAAGAAATGGTAAAAGAAAGGAGAGAGAGAGACAGAAAGGAAGGGAAAGAAGGAGGATGAACGAAGTGAGACAGGAGAGAGAGAATGAGGGAGAGGAAGAAATAAGGATAAAAAGGAAGGGGATAAAAGGGAAGAAGAAGAAATGGTAAAAGAAAGGAGAGAGAAAGAAAGGAAGGGAAAGAAGGGGGAAGAACGAAGTGAGAAAAGGGAGAGTGAAAAAGAAAAAAAAAGGTATAGAAATGAAAGAAGATGAAAGAAAAGAGGAGAGAGGGAAGGAGGGTGGGTGGAGGGAGGGTCATAGAACACAGATTATTGGAAAGGGGAGTCAAAGGGGGGATCGAGGCAGCGTAAGGAGGACAAAAGGGCAAGGAGTGACGGGAAGAGGAGCACAACATTTTTTTCCCCTTTATCGAATAACAAGGATTAAGCGGAGGTTTAGGGGGGACTATAAAGAGGAGGGCTAGCAAGGGGGGACAGTGACGGAGGACAAGACAAAGAGAAAGAGAAAACTGGATGGGAGGGAGAACAGAGGAGGTGAGGCAGAGAATGGACTGAACAAGGGGGAATGGAGGAGCAGAGGGAAGTAGGGGACAGGGAGGAAGAAGGAGGAGGGGTAATAAGTAAGCAGTGATAGAGGAGAAGGGAAAGAGAAAGAGAAAACTGAATGGGAGGGAGAACAGAGGAGGTGAGGCAGAGAATGGACTGGACAAGGGGGAATGGTGGAGTAGAGGGAAGTAGGGGACAGGGAGGAAGAAGGAAGGATCATGACGGGGCAGTGATGGAGGAGGAGGCAAAGAGAAAGAGAAAACTGAATGGGAGGGAGAACAGAGGAGGTGAGGCAGAGAATGGACTGGACAAGGGGGCATGGAGGAGGGGAGGGAAGTAGGGGACCGGGAGGCAGAAGGAAGGATCATGATGGGGCAGTGATGGAGGAGGAGGCAAAGAGAAAGAGAAAACTGAATGGAAGGGAGAACAGAGGAGGTGAGGCAGAGAATGGACTGGACAAGGGGGAATGGAGGAGTGGAGGGAAGTAGGGGACAGGGAGGAAGAAGGAAGGGTCATGATGGGGCAGTGATGGAGGAGGAGGCAAAGAGAAAGAGATAACTAAATGGGACGGAGAACAATACATTAACACATGAATGGATATAGAGTAAAGAACAGGGGAGTTATGGGAATGGGGGGTGGACTAGGGAGGGAGAGAGAGAAACGAAGACAGAAAAAGGTGAAGGAGTAAAACGCAGTAAGAAAACAAGAGAAACGTGAAGAATAAACACAGAACTGGAGGAAGTAAGAACGCAAGGAGAGAAAAAGATATTGAGCAGGGCCGAAGGAAGAGAAATGATTCACGAAGATGGATGGATTGCGCGAAGAACAGGAGGCGGACTGCAGAGAGAACAAGGAGGAACATGGAGAGGAGCTTGTGGGAGAAATGGCAAGGCTGGCCCGAGTGGAGCGGAGAAGGCTTGAAATGGCTCGAAAAGGCATTTGGAGAGCAATGTGGGCTTAGGGAAATGGTGAGACTCCAAGAAGTGCTAGTTGGAAAGCCTTCTGTTTGGGGAAGGGGTGGGGAGGGGGTGCAGGGAAGGGAGGAGAGGCCAAGACAATAGCAGGAGTACACACACCAAGAACAACAACAGGCTGCAGAATAGCTTGGGAGAATGAAGCGGAGAAAAAAGAAAAGAAAAAAAACAACTAAAAATATCGGTCATGTGAGAAAGAAAATGGCAAAAAGCAAATGCGAGGCCCAAGAAAACAACTGCTTGGAGAATAAGTGAGAAAAGTGAAGCTGGATGAAAACTGGAAGGAGGAAAAAATAGAGTAGGAGAGACGGGAGCAAATTCGAGAGGTAAAGAACAGCTGTTTGGAGGATAAATGAAAAGAGTGAGAGAGAGAGAGAGAGAGAGAGAGAGAGAGAGAGAGAGAGAGAGAGAGAGAGAGAGAGAGAGAGAGAGAGAGAGAGAGAGAGAGAGAGAGAGAGAGAGAGAGAGAGAGAGAGAGAGAGAGAGAGAGAGAGAGAGAGTGAGAGAGAGAGAGAGAGAGAGAGAGAGAGAGAGAGAGAGAGAGAGAGAGAGAGAGAGAGAGAGAGATGGGGGGTCAGGTGAAATGAAAAAAAAACTAGAAAATGTAAGAAATAAAAGAATGATTTCGAACGTCAAACAAACACACACACACACACACACACACACACACACACACACACACACACACACACACACACACACACACACACACAGGCAAAGGACGGAACGCGAGAAGACGAGGGAATTGTAAACGAGGAAAGGAGAAGAGAAAGGGGTCGAATCAGAAGGGGCAGACAGGAATATGAAAGAATGAACAATTATAAGGAAAAGGAGGAGGCGGAGGATGAGGTGGGGAAGAGGGGGGAAGGGAAGATCCAAGGAGGAGACATGTGGGAAATGACAGACATACAAACAGACAGACAGACAGAGAGGAATATGAAGTGATAGATAGCGGCGGTGGGTAGAGGGGGACTGAGAGCAAGGAGATGGAAAGGACAAATCACCGAATTCCTTTGTTCAGATACGAGGAAATATTTTGTCATGCAAGTTGAGGAAATCCACGAGAATCAGAGGGATCTCGCGGAGTGACGTGAGGAAGAAACTGGGAATGAGGAGCAGGAGCAGGAGCAGGAGGAGGAGGAGGAGGAGGAGGAGGAGGAGGCAACCGGGAAATGTAAAGGTGACATGACAAGGAGAGAAATGTTGAAAGCTGCGAAAGAGGAAGATGAGAAGGAAAAGAAGATGAGAAAGAGAGAACACACACACACACACATACACGCACACACACACACACACACACACACAGCCCCTCCTTCCCCCTCATACACACGACACACACAAAACGAAAAAAGAAGACAGACAGAGACAGACAGAGATCAAAGCACACACATTTTACCTGCTACACAATATCAAGGCACAATAACACCTTTACCTTTGCTGTCCCTTATTAACTCACGCGACAATAAAAATAAATAACAATACTACCAATAAAGAAAAACAACAACACTGGGAACGCAAAACCACAACAAAACAGCATTAATACGAACCGACGTGCCTTCCCTCCCTTGCATCGGAATTAATAGAGCAACTTTATAATTGAGTTTGGACAGACAGACACACCGCGTAATGGAAAATATATATACACCCCCTTGCGTCGACTCCTGGCCCAGCGCGAGGAACGTGGATAATGAAGGATGATCGGCTCTCATATCTCGCATTCTCTCTCCTCTTCCACGCCGATTGTTACGTTCGTTCGTTCGCCAATACCTCGGGACCAGGCTGCGCACACGTGTTCCCCGCCCAAGGAAGAGGTTAGTACATAAGTAGATGTTCTTTGATAGGTCACGTTCGCTGCAGACTCTTGTGTTTTTGTGATTTTGGATGTGTGATGTTTTCCTGACTTGGCTTTTTTTTATTTGTCTTCTCTTTGTGTGTTTTTTCTTCTTGGTTTTCTGGTTCTTATTCGTGTTGTTTTTATTTATTTTTTCATTTTTTTTGTCTTCTTTTTTTTCCATCGTTTTTTTCTTCATTGTTCTTTTCACTTTTTCTCAATTTTGTTATCTTGTCTTTTGGCATTGGTTTATTTTTCTTCATTTTCCTTCTCCTCCTCCTCCTCCTCCTCCTCCTCCTCCTCCTCCTCCTCTTCTTCCTCCTCCTCTTCTTCCTCCTCCTCCACAAATATATTCATTGTTTATCTCCCTTGGCGGTTATTTCTTTCTTCTTCTTTGTCTCCTTTTCTTCCATTCCATTTTCTCTCAGTATGTGTGATTCGCTGCTTATTTTTCTTTTTCTTTCTTCTATTTTTACTTCTTCCTGCATTGTCATTTTTTTAAGCTCATCAAATTTTCTTGCACTTCACAACTTCAATTCGCCGCTCGTGCTCAGAATTTTTTTTTAGTTTTGTTCAACGCTGAAAAAAAATAAAAACCCACAGACACACACGCCTCAAACTTTTATAACGCCGAAGTGCACTTTCACACACACACACACACACACACACACACACGTCATTTGAAATCTAGACATACTATTTTTCTTTGCTGTCATACCCAAATTTTACACTAACATAACGAAACACACACAAAAAATAACGCAAATAGAGAAAGATGAGAAAAAAGAAAGAAAGCAAGACTGAAAAACAGACAAATAACAAAGAAAAGAGGAAGAAAGCCCTAAGAAAGAATGAAAACAAAAATATGAACACTAGATATATGAAACAAGGAAACGCATCAAGAACAACAACAACAACAAAAAAGGAAAACATATCAATCACTTCACCAAATACACCACCATTCACATCCCTTCATTCCAATCGTATTCTCTCTCTCTCTCTCTCTCTCTCTCTCTCTCTCTCTCTCTCTCTCTCTCTCTCTCTCTCCCCGTAACCCATTCACTCCCGACCCTCCGCCCCAAGATATGGAAGGCAATAAGACAGCGAATGGCAAAAGCAATACCATCATACTTATTCCCTTGTTTTCCTACAGTGTTTTCTGGCCTAAAAATCCCATGAATATGTAATGGAGCGTCTGCAGCTCACTCCACGTCCACACCTGACAGTGAGCGAGTCCCTGATGAGAAAGTGATCTGCATTATATTGTTATATCGGGGGAAAGGGACTGGTGGTGGTGGTGGTGGTGGTGCATGGAGGTGGTGGTGGGGATGGTTGCAGGGGGAGAAAGGAGGGTGGTTACGTGAGTGCCTCTGAGAACGAAACATATATTATGAAAGAAAGTCAAGGGAAATAAAGATATCATAGAAGGAGACTTACACGCAGCCTCACACACTCATAATAAAGACGCTGAGGAATGAAAACAACACATAAAAGAGAGAGTCCAAGTAAATTCAGACACATGGACATAAAGAGACACAGACACCAATACAGACACACATAAAGAGACGTGAGAAAGTTCCAAGGTGTGCCCAGGTGTCGCCAGGTGCGTGGAGGAAGATCTAGGCAGGTGAGGATATTACATTTGCATGGGTAGGCAGGCGCCGAGAGTTATCTGTGGGGGCGATTCATATAAATGGTTTATGGCACTGACGCAGCACAATGGAGGATGAGCAAGAGGAAATACGATACGTAGATAAATAGAGAAGGGGTGAGAGAAGAGAAAAGAATAGAGAGCAGGGAGAAATTGATAAGAGTTGGTGAGTGAGAGGAGGGGAGGAAGAGAATAGGAAAGAAGCCAGAAGCATCAAGAGGATGTAATCAAATTGGACTAAGTATTGTAATATACAGGCAGGACAGGTAACTTAGTTAGGGGAGCACGGAGCGAGAGAGAGAGAGAGAGAGAGAGAGAGAGAGAGAGAGAGAGAGAGAGAGAGAGAGAGAGAGAGAGAGAGAGAGAGAGAGAGAGAGAGAGAGAGAGAGAGAGAGAGAGAGAGAGAGAGAGAGAGAGAGAGAGAGAGAGAGAGAGAGAGATACACACATACATTATTAACCATCACATTCATCTCTTTGCCAGGCTGAAAACACACGATACACTTTACTTAGGCAGACCAAAAGGGCAACAATATTGGGGCCAACACACCTACTTGTCCCCCTGAAGCATGAATGTAAAGCTGAATAAAGAACGCGAGGGTGCTGTCTCTCTCCCTCCTCGGGCTAACACAGCAGCCATTGGGATAGACCAAACCTTGACTGAAATATAGTGTGGCAGGAAGGCGGAGTGCTGAGGTGAGGTGAGGTCGCAGAAGTCGTTGCGGAGGGCGATAGGTAGGGTGGCGGGTTACGCTGGGATTAGGGTAGGGCGCGAGAGGCACTAGACAGGCTGTTAGACGGAAATGGTGATCAGGCAGGAACGGAGAAGGGAAGTGCAGGAGGAAGGAAAGAGAAACAAGTAGGGAGAAAGAGGATCATGTAGGAGAGTAATGGTATTGGGAGAGGGTGAAAGGAGGCCCTGGTGGAGCTCGTTACAGGCGAATAAAGGTGAACAAAAGGGAGGGAGGCTCAAAAGGAGAAGCAATTGAAGGGGCAGGTAAGCAATCAGCGGCGTGTTAGCTGTAGAGGTGGGCAAGTAGGCAGAGAGCAGGCGAGGGGGACTGCGAACGTTAATTCAACCCTAGGGTGGAATTTGTTCTTCGTTGCTATAGTTTTCTTGGTTCTGTTGGAGATTTAGAATACGATCTTTTACATGAACATTTCTAGCTTTTTCTTCATTAATTAACCGCCACACCCTTTTCTGCCCTTTTTTTCTCTCCCTTCCCTTCTCTTCAATAACTTCTACACCCTTTCCTGCCCTTTTTCTCTCCCTTCCCTTCTCTTAATTTATTCAATAACTCCTACACCCATTCTTGGCCTTTCCATTTCTCTTCCCTTCTCTTCGGTAACTCCTATATCCTTTCCTGCCATTTTCCATTCCCTTCCCTTCTCTTCAATAACTCCAACACCCTTTCCTGCCCTTTTTCTCTCCCTTCCCTTCCCTTCAATAACTCCTTCACCCCTTCCTCCCCTTTTCCTTCCCCTTCCCTTCTCTTTAATAACTTCCACACCCTTTCCTGCCCTTTTTCTCTCCCTTCCCTTCTCTTCAATAACTCCTTCACCCCTTTCCCCCCTTTTCCTTTCCCTTCCCTTCTCTTTAATAACTTCCACACCCTTTTCTGCCCTTTTTCTCTCCCTTCCCTTCTCTTCAATAACTCCTACACCCATTCCTCTCCTTTTCCTTTCCCGTCCCTTCTCTTCAATACCTCCCACACCCTCTCCTGCCTTTTTCCTTTGTGGGAGGTTCTTACGGGAAAGTTTAGACGGACATCCAGCTTCGGCCTCCCACACTCTTTCCTTTCATGTCCCTTCCCTTCCCGCCGCTGATCTAAGCCGCGTTATGCACCGAGCGGCGGCCAGCGTGAAGGGACACAAACACGGGACATAATAAGCATCCTTGTCCTCTTGGCAAGAATAGAACGACAAAAATTTCCTCTTCTTTTGCCTATTAGCGCCGGGGAACGTCAGTAACTCGGGAGCTTTTCACTGACATGCATTGAAAGGCGAGTTACGCTGGGAGGACGTGAGGTAGGATGAGAGACAAGAGGGCGGAAAGGAAGGTAAGCAGGCAGAGAAGCGAGCAGGCAGGATAACACGAATACAGGCAGAAAGGAAAAGAAGCAGTCATGTTTCAATGGAGGTAAAATGTAAGCAAATAGACTGCCAGGAAGAAAATTGGGCACACCAGACAGGTAGGCAGGTAGGGAGGAACACAAGCACTCACATTCACAGACACAGACACACAGACACACACACACACAGACCATTCCTCCCCTCCCCCTCCCACCACACACACAGAGCGGCTGATCAGACCATGAACGGCTTGCATTATTTGTCCTTAATGATTATTCTCTTCTCAGCGCTGATGAATTTTTTTTTGTCGGCTTGCTGATTAGTTTCGCAGAACGATACACACATTTTTTTCCCCATTTCTTTTCAGGTGAATTTTTGATTGCGTTGGCTGATTGTGTGTGCCCGTGCGTGCGTGTGTGTGTGTACCTGATGCTTGTGTGCTTGTGTGTGTGTGTGTGTGTGTGTGTGTGTGTGTGTGTGTGTGTGTGTGTGTGTGTGTTATCGTCGTAAAGGCCCCCGGTGTTGTTAGTGAATTAATCGTCATGACTGATAATATTGGTGGTGATGATAGTGGTGGTGAATGGTGATGGTGGTGATGATGTCGATGGCGATGATAGTGGTGGCAAATGGCGATGGTAGTGATGATGTTGATGGTGATGATAGTGGTGGTGATGGTGGTGATGGCTGTGGATGGTGGTGCATGGTAATGGTGATGGTTGTGGTGCATGATGGTAATGGTGGTGATGGTGGTGGTTATAGAAGTCTTTCCCAAATTGTTACTCTCCCTCTTTACCGACGCGTTATTAAGTTAATTACCCTGACTTACGCTCACCGCCTCACGCACATGACTTCTTTTATGCACGCACACGCACGCACACACACAGACACACACACACACACACGAACACACACTAACAAGACTCTTATTTCTGACTCGTAAGGATCCGGAAACTTCTCTTGTCTCTGCCTTTTTATTCCTCCTACTTCTCCTCCTTCAACTCCTTCAACACCTCCTTTTCTCCTTTACTCTCTCCCTCTCCCTCTCCCATTCCTCTTTCCCCCTCCTCCTTCTCCTCCTCATCATTCCACTCTCCTATTTTTGATTTCTCCTCTAATTTCTTCTTTCTAGTCCTCTTTCTGCTCCTACTTGCTCCTATTTTTAATTTATCCTTTAACTTTCTCTTTCTATTCCTCTTTCTCTCCTCCTCTTCCTCTTCTTCCTGCCACTACTCACTTCTTTCTTTAATTTATCCTCCAACTTTTTCTTTCTACTTGACTTTCTCTCCTCCTCCTCCTCCTCTTCTTCCTTTTCTCCTCCTCCTCCCACTCACTCTTATTATTTATTTATCCTTCTCAAAACCTTCCAGAGCCGGTGGTTTTAGGGAAGCGTCAGTGTTTGCCCGCGTGAGGTCTTTTCAGGGTATTGTGAGCCCGTTGGAAAGTAAATATTTGTTGTCATTAATTCCCCTTATGAAACACGTGACGGATCTTACTCACTTAAGAAGCCTTTGTGTCTTGATTTTTGGCTCCACTGAGAAAGGAAACGGAGCGAGAGAGAAAGAATGAGCGAGACCGAGAGCGAGAGAGAGAGAGAGAGAGAGAGAGAGAGAGAGAGAGAGAGAGAGAGAGAGAGAGATGAAACGGTGAGAGGTGGGAAGATTAAAGCGGAATGAGTAAGTTAAAAACCTGATCGTTGACTCCAAAAGGTTAAGTTGAGTATTTTGCACCATGGGAGTTTAAGGATCTGGCGCCGATATCGTAGTATTTGAAATTGTAATGTTGCCTATCGAATTCATTTACGTACCTGCAGTCAGTTCATTACAAATATCTCCATTCGTCAAACTACAACAAACTGTTTTCATTCATTTATGCTTCACTTCTTGTCCTTAAGTCGATGGTTATTGATGTTTTCCTAGTCTGTTTTTCGGCCTCCCTTGCATTCATTTACCTACCTACCTAATTCATTACAAATACTTCCTTTCGTCAAATTACTACTAATCGTTTTTATTCATTTATGCTTCACTTCTTGTCCTTAAGTCGATGGTTCTTGATGTTTTCTTAGTCCGTTTTCCAGCGTCCGTTGCATTCTTTTACCTACCTACCTAATTCATTACAAATACTTCCTTTCGCCAAATTACTACTGACCGTTTTTATTCATTTATGCTTCACTTCTTGTCCTTAAGTCGATGGTTCTTGATGCTTTCTTAGTCTGTTTTTCTGCCTCCCTTGCATTCTTTTACCTACCTACCTAATTCACTACAAATACTTCCTTTCGCCAAATTACTACTAATCGTTTTTATTCATTTATGCTTCACTTCTTGTCCTTAAGTCGATGGTTCTTGATGTTTTCCTGGGTCCGTTGCATTCTTTTACCTACCTACAGTTAATTAATTACAAATATTTCCTTTCGTCGAATTACTACAAAGCGTTTTCATTCATTTATACATCTTGTCCGTACGTCGGCGATTAAAAATGTTTTCTTAGTCTGTTTTTCTGCGTTCCTTATTTTCCGGATTCCCACCTGTCACTCACCTACCTTAATTAAAACCCTTCCACCACCTTTGCTTCTCTCACCTGGAGCTCTGCCCAAGACACTGCTATCTACTTACCTTTGCTGTTTTTTTTACCCTTTTTTCCAGTGATATTTTTCTTTCCTACATTAATCTCCAACCTTTTCCTAGTTTTTTTTGCCCAGCCCCACTACAGACACCACCACCATTACCCCCATCACACCCTACCACCTCCTCCTCCTTCTCCTTCTTTCCTCTTCCTCTTCCTCCTCCTCCTCCTTACTTTCCCGAGCATGTACCTGCTTTTAACTCCTGCTTCACATTAGACGACCCTCCTCCTCCTCCTCCTCCTCCTCCTCCTCCTCGTCCTCTTCCTCCTCCCCCACCTGGCCATCTGTCTTTTCCTGTCACCCTCCCATTTTTCCTCCTCCTCTCTCTCCCCATCTTCCTGCCACCCACCTCTCCTCTCCCCCCACTTTCTCTCCTCGCTTCCTCCCTGCCTCACCCTCTTTCTTCCACTTCTTTGGTCTAATTAGAAGAATTAACTTTTGAATTGAGGTTTTGGCGCGAGTCTCATTAGTGTTGGAGAAAAGACATTAGTTTCCCTTAACTCGCTTCTCCTATTTTCGACTCTTTCATTGCCTTTTTTTTTTTCTTTCTACTTTTTCGTAATTTTTTCCTCGCGATATGTTTAACTTTTTTTTTTCCTCACACGGTTTTAATTGGAGGAATCGTTTTGTTCTTCTTGTTTCAGTAGATTCTGTTTTTTTTTCTTCTTCTGCGTCTTACAATCTACTTCTTTTTATCTGTATTTCAGAATCTAACTTCACCATCATTTAGTCTTCTGCAAATGAGGTGGCTTAGTCAGTCTCTCTCTCTCTCTCTCTCTCTCTCTCTCTCTCTCTCTCTCTCTCTCTCTCTCTCTCTCTCTCTCTCTCTCTCTCTCTCTCTCTCTCTAATTTTCCTTAGTGCAATTTCTGGTTCTGTTTATTTGCTGAAATTTTCCCCGAGTGCAATTTCTGGTTCGTCTATTTTTTCCTCTCCCTTTCTTTCCCAATGGCCGCCGACTTTCGTTTCCATGTTCTTTCTTCCTTTTTACTTGCACTCTCATTCTACTCGTTCTGCGTTTTCACTTTCGCCTCGGTTATGAATATGCATTTGCTAGGTACGGCGTTTTCAATATTACTCTTTGTTCTCTGGCGTGCGTGCGTGCGTTCTCTCTCTCTCTCTCTCTCTCTCTCTCTCTCTCTCTCTCTCTCTCTCTCTCTCTCTCTCTCTCTCTCTCTCGACATTTGTATAAAGCCTATTCAGTATTTTTTTTGTTTTTTCTTTATTTTTTTGTTTTCCTTTGTTCATCTGAGTCTATATTCATGTGTTAGTTTGTGTGTGTGTGTGTGTGTGTGTGTGTGTGTGTGTGTGTCTCTCTCTCTCTCTCTCTCTCTCTCTCTCTCTCTCTCTCTCTCTCTCTCTTGAGCAAATTAATACTTTCTAAAAAACTGAGAGAGAGAGAAATGACCTCACACCCGCCTGGACTGTTGTGTTTGTCCTTCCAGTTCTGTTAATGCCTCTCTTCTCGCTTTTGATCAATACTAGGGAGGGAGGGAGGGGGGACAGAAAGTTTCTCTCTCTCTCTCTCTCTCTCTCTCTCTCGTTGGGCACATGATTAATTATTGGTCTCTTGTCGCCTATGTTTCAAGAAAGTTACCTGGCCGCACTACTTATTTGTGTTTTAAATTCCTCCTCCTCCTCCTCCTCCTCCTCCTCCTCCTCCTCCTCCTCCTCCTCCTCCCTCCTCCCCCTTCTCCATTAATCAGCAGGTAGGGACGAGCTCTACTACCTGTGGCCCTTCTCTTTGAATAATGAAGTGTGTTTTATTTTACATTTTTGAAAGTTTTTTTTTATTATGCATTACGTAGTGTTTTATTTTTTGTCTATTGTATTTTTTGTTTTTTTCTGTATGTGTTTCTATTTAATCATTCGTTTATTTTCCGTTTTTTTGTTGTTTTTTGTTTTTGTTTAATCTTTGGTGAAATTGTAAGTTATCCATATATTTTATTTTTTATTTTTTTTGTCTTTGTGCTTTTATTTCCTTTTTTGTTTACTATGTTTTATTTCTCCTTTATTTAATCGTTGGTGATATTGCAAGTTATCCACCGTGTCTTGATTCATCCAGTGCAGTTAATTTATGATCCGTATTTCCTCCATTTACCGTATTCACTTTATCCACCGTACGTCATCTATGTATATATAAATCCAGCCATCACCCAATCTCCTGTTTGATGACCACGTGACGCATCCAAGTACCCGTCATTCTAACCAACACGTTTGCTAACCTTCATAAACCGTATTGCTAGATTATCCCGTATTGCTCGATTTTTTACATTGTCTCTATCTGCCATTGTCTGTCTGTCTGTATCTGCTTGTTTGCTTCCTTGTCAGCAACTAAGTGTTTTTTTTATGGTATTTTGTCTGTCTGTCTGTCTGCCTGTCTGTTATTTTGTCAGCAACTCAGTTTTATTCATAGTTTTTGTGATACTTTACCTGAACGTGTTAAAATCCCGCACTCAAAGGCAGACATTTTGGGCCTTGATTCCATGTAATATTTCTGCAAAGTGCTCCGTAATCCACTCTTGACATGGACACAAACTCGCTCTCTTTCATATTCTTTCCCACGTAATCTTATTTAATGCCGTTATAACACACCTGCGCTTTGTTGGCCGCTCACCTGTCTTCTTTTGTCCACGCGTCCACGCAGCGCTTTCAGAGTCGTACCTTTTGACCTTCCCAATCCTCTTACTAAGCCTTCCTTGTATAATGCTTGACGGTCATCACGTTCTCTATGCATGAAGTCGAGCAAGAAGGACTAACTCTGCCAGACGCTTTCGCCCTGGACTTTACATTGTTGACATTTTCATTTAACTTGCGAATATTTTGATTATAAATTTAAGGAAAAACAAAAATGAGTTACATACAATTCTTTTTGTCTTTATCATCCATGAGAAGTATTATCTAGTGACATGTATAATTTTTTCTCTATTCTCTATTAAAAACTTATGACCTAGTGACGTATATTTTTTTTCTTTATCCTCTGTTATAAACATATTCTCCAGTGACATGTATATTTTTTTTCTCTTTATCCTCTATCAAAAACTTATACTCTAGTGACGTGTATATTAATTCTCTTTATCCACCAGTAAAAATTTATTATGTTGTGACATGAACAATTTTTTTTCTCTTCGTCCTCCACTTAAGGCTCTCATTCTCCAGTGACATGTATATTTTTTTTTCTATATCCTCTATCAAAAAACTTATTCTCTAGTGACGTGTACATTAATTCTCTTTATCCACCAGTAAAAATTTGTTATGTTGTGACATGAACATTTTTTTTCTCTTCGTCCTCCACTTAAGGCTCTCATTCTCCAGTGACATGTATATTTTTTTTTCTATATCCTCTATCAAAAAACTTATTCTCTAGTGACGTGTACATTAATTCTCTTTATCCACCATTAAAAACCTATTATCTAGTGACATATACATTTTTTTCCTCTTCGTCTTCCACTAAAGGCTCTCATTCTCCGGTGACATGTATAAATTGAAAAGCCTGACAATAATCCTCATCGCTGTATTCCAAGTTTGTTTATAATTAACTTATTTTTTCAAACGCTTTTATTAATTACTTTTACATCCTCGCTTCATCCATGCCTGCAGCAATTCGAGAGGCAATGGGCTTTAACTTGTTTTATATATACTTAAGTTGAAGCACAATTGAAGTCCATGAAAATGACTATCCGCTGACCTTTAACACAGCCCTCTAGCTCATGCTCTAACCTTTCTGACCCCCTGATTTCACATTCTAATTTTCGTTCTTAATTGCATTTTTTTTATTAGATTTATTTGTCTATTCTAATATCTTTGACCTTTTATTTTTCCTCAGACTCTTCAGATTTCTATATTTTCACATCTTCGTCCTTTTTTTTTTCATTAGTTAATTTTCTTTTTTCAACCTCGTTCCCTTTGACTTTCACTTGAGCTCTAGTCAAAAAGTTATCTCATAAAACACAATGATAATGATTTTCTCGGTGGCTTTTATCAGACACTGGCGCTCTCTCTCTCACCGTTAAATATCACACAATGAATTTATATACGTTCATTTGAATCTTAAGAGCAAACAAAATGAGTCCGGCTCGCGCTGATTGCACTGTAAATAGACTCTGTTTTATTAGGTATATTTACGGCTCCCCTAAATGTCCTCCCACTTAGTCTCCTATTCTCTTGCTTAACCTACTGTCCTCATTTCTTGCAGTCTCATATTCTCTCTGATATTGTGCTTTTTCAGCGTTCGTATCCACCTCCTTGTCTGCCCTCCAATATATTCTCTTTTGACCTAGCTGATTTACCGTCTGTCTCTGTTTACTGCTCTTTGTTCTGTCTTGCTATCCTTTATGTCACATCTATCAATGTTTATCCCTTCTCTCTTTAACCCCCTTACATTATTTCTCCATCCGTTTCTACTCTTCTCCGTCTTGTTCTCTACCTTTGCCTGCTATTATCTACCTCTCCCTTTTGCTCTCTTCTCTCTCTCAAGTCCTCAAACTCTTCCTCCTGTTCTTTATCTCTCATTCCTGTTCTTCGATTAAGTTATTTTCCTTTTCCTCTTCTTGTCCTCTTATTCCTTCTGTTCTCTTTCCCTCCTCTTTTCTGTCTCCTACTTCTGGTCTGTATCTCCTCTCTACCTCTTCTCTCCCACTTTTCCTTCTGTTCTCTTTCTCTCCTCTCTTCTGTCTCCTCGTTATCCCGTTCTCTATCACTCTTCTCCACCTCTTCGTCCTCTTCTCCACCTCTTCTCCTTCTTCTTCTCCTCTTCTACACCTCTTTCCCCTCTTCTTCGCCCTCCCCTCTCACACTTTTCCTTCTGTTCTCTTTCTCTCCTCTCTTCTGTCTCCTCGTTATCCCGTTCTCTATACCTCTTCTCCACCTCTTCATCTTTTTTCTCCCCTTCTCCACCTCCTCTCTTTCTTCGTCTCCTCTTCTACACCTTTTCCCCCTCTTCTTCGCCCTCCCCTCTTCTCTCCCCTCCAGGCTCACGGTCATCCCTCAGGCTGCCCTTCAAACGAAACCTCAAGGGGCTCATTCTCTCACCAAGCCCCTCGTGACGCTCCTCTCCCCCTCCCTCTCCCTCTCCCACCACTCCACGAATTCGTATTTTTTCTCACTTAATTCAGAAACTACTGCCAATGTTCTCCCTTCTCTTCCTCCTGTTGCTCCTCTCTTTCATTATTTGCATTATTATCGTCATTATCGCCATCGTCATTATCGCCACCTCTATTTCCTCTTTCTCTTCTTTTTTCTTCTTCTTTTACTACTTCCTCTTTTCCTCTGTTTTTTTCCTTCCTCCTGTGTCTTTCATTACTTTAATCATTTATCGCCTCTGTGTTCTTGTTCCTTTTCTTCTTTTCCCACCTTTCTTTTCCTCCTCCTTCCCTTCCTTCATTACTTCTTATTTAATTTTCTGCTTTACCTCTTCTTTTTCAACCTGATCTTTTTTCTTTTTCTTTTTCGTCTTTTTTTATTGTCTTTTTCTTCTTCATTTTCATTGTCTTTTTCACTGTCTTCATGTTTTTTCTTTTACATTGTATTCTTTTTTTTCATTTTCATATTCTTTCTCCTCCTCCTCCTCCTCCTCCTCCTCCTCCTCCTCCTCCTCCCAGCGTTGGCCGCAGGTTGACCGCCGTGTGGCAGACAGATATTAATGGACGTCTGTGTATAATTAGTCATCAATTAATATTTCGCTCCCTAAAGTCATTGGATCCATTAACAGTTTTCGGGGGAATTCAGTTTACTCTGCGCGCGATTATCAGCCTTGTTTGATTTTTTTTCTGTGTATTTTTTTAACGATTTTTTTTTTTTTTTGGTGATGGTGTTGGTGGGAGGGATTGATTTTAACACCATTATGAGGCACGTGTGTGTGTGTGTGTGTGTGTGTGTGTGTGTGTGTGTGTGTGTGTGTGAGAACGGAAATGCGTGCTATGTGTGGATTACAGGCCATGAGTCACAGACGGCCATGACTTTGCGTCCACTGTGTTGCGTGTGTGTTGTGCGGAAGGAGGTCTTACTCACGTATGACCTCGTGTGTTGCAAACTGCGTAGTATCGGCATAAAGTATTGCCTGTCTGACACACCACTATCGCAACATAAATTGTGTTCGGGGCTGTATTACTTAAGGCAGACGAGTGCGTTATGGAGTATTGTATCGCCTAAATCTTGCGTACGGAGAGAACGTTTTGCCATATATTCCGTTATGACTGTGGAGTAGAAGACAGTTTTTCTTTTACGCAACACTTCTGACCGGCGTTGTTTCATGTGAGGACTGATAGCTGGGGGGACGGGGGGGCAACTAAGGGCCACCACTGGGGGACACTGGGGTAGGGAGGCAGAGGAGGCGAGGAGAGAAAAGAGGCGGAGACCATTTCCTCGGAGCAAGTAATAATGAAGCAATGGAGAAGCAATTTGCGGTATGGATAGAAGGATGAGTAGGTGGGGAGAGTGGACGAGGGCGAAGGGGAAGGGGTTAAGGGGGGGTAATGTTTGTTCGCGGAAGAAAATAAAAAGGAAGAGGTGAGGGAGGAAGAGAAGGGGGATTGAAAGGTTGTGGAGGAGGAGGAGGAAGTGGAAGAGCACGCGGAAGAGAAGGAGGAGGAGGTAGGTAAGGAGAAGGTTGAACGGTAATTGAAGAGGTAGGAGAGAAAAGGAAGAGTAGGAGGAGAGGGAAGAAGGAGGGAACCAAGAAAGAAGGGAGTCAAATGAAAGAAAAATGAAAATGAGGATGACGACGATAATGAAGAGGAAGGGTGAGAGGTGTAGGAGCATGAGGAGGAGGAGGAGGAGGAGGAGGAGGAGGAGTTTAAGTAGCAAGGTCGAGAATGATTGAGAGACCAGGCAGGCTGTGAGGAGGGAGAGAGAGAGAGAGAGAGAGTGTGTTGGAAGCATGAATATATGATGTAATAGTAAGGAGACGAAAAAGAGAGAAACAAATAAATAAATATGATGAGGGAAACTGAAATAAAAAAAGAGAAATAAATAAAAAGAAAAAGAAAATAAGCAAAGAGAAAGACAGACAGACAGGAGGGGAAGAGGGAATGAATGAACTGAAGAGGATTGAAAAAAGGGAGAGACGGAGGGGAAGGGAGAAAGAGGGTGAGGAAGAAAAAGGAAGAGAGGAGGAAAGGAAAAGAGGATTGAGAGGGAGAGGAGAGACAGGTCGAAAGATAAAAAGATGAAAAAAGAGGAGGAAAATGGAGGGAACAAGAGATGGGAAACAGGAAGGAGAGATAAAAGAACAGAAGTGAGGAAGGAGAAGTAGCAAAAGGAAAATACAATAGAGAAAGGTACTGAGATGTGAGAAAAACGAATCACAGAATATAGGAAAAGGTCAAGCGGGAAAAGGCGAGGAAAAGACTGATGGAAGAAAGAAAAAAGGAGCAAGGGAGTAGCGATATTAAGGTCAGGGAATGTGTATGTCCTGACGACGTAGGTATAAGGTCACTCTTTATGGGACTTATTGGCCTTACCTTACCTTCACCTTTCCTTAA
Organism: Eriocheir sinensis; assembly: GCF_024679095.1. Classification (NCBI taxonomy): domain Eukaryota; kingdom Metazoa; phylum Arthropoda; class Malacostraca; order Decapoda; family Varunidae; genus Eriocheir; species Eriocheir sinensis. The sequence continues at coordinate 27,494,383 of NC_066510.1, read as the reverse complement.
CACCTCTACCTTAACCCTTCCTTATCATCACCACCATCAAATACTACTACTGTTACTATTACTACAACTCAACTACTTTTACCATTTTTTTTTATCTCAGACACCATTCCACCTTCTCTCTCTCTCTCTCTCTCTCTCTCTCTCTCTCTCTCTCTCTCTCTCTCTCTCTCGTAGGTTCCACTCTACCTCCTTTAACCTTTTCCCCTTTTACCTCCACACCCCTACTCCGCCTCCCCTTCCTCCTCCATGGCTTTTCTCTCCCTTCCTCCACCTGTACCGCTACTTACATTAACCCAGGTAAAGCCTCTCTCTTCCCTCCGTCCATTACCACCGCCACAACCATCCCCACCACCACCACCACCACCACCACTACTACTGCTAACACCACAACCGGAGTCTCCACCATCACGACCTCCACTCATGCCGATACAATAATGACCACCACGACGCACCTGTATACCGAATATCACTAATTAACTTTATTACTGGATAACTAGCTCACCCTGTTGCCTGTGGACATTCTTCTATAGATATTATTGCCACCACCACTACTACTACTACTACTACTACTACTACTACGGCTGCTGCTACTACTACTACTACTACTACTACTATTACCCCTACTACTACTGCTACTACTGTTACTACCGCCACTTCTACATCTGGTATCTCTGTTTTTGTTAAATACTAAATTCGCACCCTTGTGAACTACCCTCGCCTGCTTTTGTTATTTCATTTCATTATTATTTTTTGTACGTCCTGCTGGTGCCGTTCTTTCGTTTATCAACTAAACGTTAAAACACTTTTTTTGTGTGTGAAGCGCTCTTTTTCTCTCTCCGTCGAATGCGAATATAGATATTTCGTTCTGACTTTTCATTATTTTTCTTTTAGATTATTTTTTTTTTGCTTTCCCGTTTAATTATTAAAGTCACGTTCGCAACTATTCTGTATTTTATCAGAACAAAAATGTGTGTAAATGTTGAACTCTTTTAACAATACTTCAGCGCCGCGGCATACACACATTTAAAGGCCGGCACACACAAAAAAAAAAAAAAAAAAAAAAAAACACACGCACAATAACGTACTATGCAGCAAATGTCCTGTAGATAGATAGATGTAGATAAGAGTAGATAGACATAGATAAATAGATAAAGAGTGTGTGTGTTTGTGTGTGTGTGTGTGTGTGTGTGTGTGTGTGTGTGTGTGTGTGTGTGTGTGTGTGTGTGTGTGTGTGTGTGTGTACGCGCGCCAGAGGCATAATCAGCATTAGTTCTCCTCTGAGGTTAGGTAAGGTCGCCGGCACATGCATTACCCTGGGGCGAGGGAAATGAATGTAGTGTAGCCGAGCCTCCCCGCCCCGCCTCGTCTGTTGGTGTCTGTGTGTGTGGTGCCGCAGCTTCCAGGGAACTAGCAAGCATATATTGGGAGAGCGGGAGAGCATGTAAAGGGAGGAAGCGACGTGGGATTAAAAAAGAGGGGGGCAGGATTATTATGGGACTCCAGCGCCACCATTACTGTCAACGAAAGAAAAAGAGACCCGAGATTTTTAGTTGAACGTATAAATGACAAGGAGTGATGTTAAGGATGACTTTTACGGGTATCATTGTAAAGCACGATCTAATGAACTGGGACATAATGACTGACGTGAGGGACGGAAATAAAGAAAATACATATAGAAAGATAGTTAGCCACGCAACATTTAAAGGTGCCTCCAAAGAGTTTTAAGGTGGGGCGAGAGGAGAACGTGTTTAAAGAGGAAAAGCGACCATAATATGTTAAGAGCAACGCCAAATGGATAGTAAGTTGACGTTATAGGCAGGAAAATTTGTGGCAGACGATACAAAAGATTTACAGAGGCACACCAAAAAGAGCAGAGCAAGATAAGACAAAAAACAAAACGAGATAAGGAGTTTTAAGGCTGTCTAAAGAATATCTCGGAGAACAAGGTGGGCCTCAGATCGTCTTCAGTTTTGCTAGTCTTGCGAGTTGGTTAATTGGGTCACCTGGGGAACCCGAGGAAAGGTGAACTGAGGTAACCAGCAACCAGAATTGACTATGTGCTCACGAATCAAAGGCTGTTACAACTGTCATTAACTTTCGAGGTGGAGGGACGGAGCAATAAGCCAAACCAAAGCAAAGGTCATACGAAGGTCACACGATCCCAATTTCAAAACTCATTTCTCATTATTGGAAGACGAAACATTTCACGGACACTCATTTATGAACCGAGGAATTCTACATCAAGAGTAAGAGAAAAAGTTTTGTTAATTAATGAAAAAAAGTTTTATTTGTTGATGAAAAAAATAAATAAAACGTAGAGAAAGGTCACACGTCAGGCCGTCCATGTTATGTAAGTTATTAGCAGACATTCGTTGACCTACTTGTGTGTGTGTGTGTGTGTGTGTGTGTGTGTGTGTGTGTGTGTGTGTGTGTGTGTGTGTGTGTGTGTTTATTAATCAAGCTAATCTTTACAATATCACATATGAAACAACTATCAGTAATCAAAAACTACAATACGAGTATATGTTGATTTCATTACAAAAGTTTAGTCTGTCCATTCTCATAATTATGTATAACTCACGTATATCATTGCCATCCCCAAAGCTAACGATTCCATATTCTTAAAAAAAAAAAACATAACTTGCTCACATTGTTTACCGGGACATATTTTCTACCAGGTGCCCAATACTGAGGGACATAACATAGGAGGGATAAAGGAATAAGAGAGTTTCCTCTTCATTCTGCGTGTCTCAGCGCCTAAAGAACACGGACCCACGATTCTTTACTGCATCCCAAAACCCTCGCCAACGTCTTTATGGCCAGGGTCCGTCCCCAGGTGGTGAGAGAGAGAGAGAGAGAGAGAGAGATTTAAATAGCACCAAACCTATTGTGTCACAGGATGATTTAATTATAGAATTTTGGACCGACAAATCTCTCTCTCTCTCTCTCTCTCTCTCTCTCTCTCTCTCTCTCTCTCTGAAGCCTAAGTTAAATTCTTAGGCTTAGGTAAAAGTGATAAGAAAATTGGCGAGTCTTTTCAAAGATTCTGCCCTGATTAAATTCGATCCTAATGCGACGGGTGACAGGTGTGTGTGTGTGTGTGTGTGTGTGTGTGTGTGTGTGTGTGTGTGTGTGTGTGTGTGTGTGTGTGTGTGTGTGTGTGTGTGTGTGTGTGTGTGTGTGTGTGTGTGTGTGTGTGTGTGTGTGTGTGTGTGCGTGCGTACGCGTGTGTGTTAGTAGAGCAAAATTGGAAAATTCAGAATAAAAAAACAACAACAACGAATTACAAGTGTATTTTTAAAATGGCATAAGGCAAGTTTCAATGTTGTTAGATGGTTATTGCCAAGACTTTAACAGTATTTAAAGGTAACGAGAAAGGAAGCATCAGGCTTGCACAGACAGACAATCACAACACTGACATCTACGCTAGCAGGTTGTGAGACAAGACAGAAACCGTGCATGTTCCAGAGGTAGTTGAGGTGAGATAGATGGTGAGCAGGTGTGTGGGAAGGCCGAGGCAGGTGTGCAGCAGAAACTAGCGGCAAGGGGAGGAGAAGGAGGAGGAGGAGGAGGGGGAGGAGGAGGGGGATAGCAGGTGTTGTGAAGAATGGTGGTGCAGAGAGCCAAAGTAGCGTGATTGGAAATGCCGGGCAAATAATTTTTCTTTGCAGCGTTTT
>NC_066510.1:27475706-27485706 GCF_024679095.1 Eriocheir sinensis | reverse complement strand
TAGTCGGAAGGAATTTCTCGTGAAAATCATGAAAAAGCGACTTGTACGTAACTCGCAAAGGAAGGGAGGAAAGAGAGGGCGGGTGGGAGGGAGCAAGAGGGATGGAGGAGGGGAGGTGAAGAGGAAAGGTAGGGAGGTCAAGAGCTGGAGGTAAGGTAAGGTAAGGTAAGTGAGGAGGCTATCGACTGCCAGGTAATGGAGGTCGCTTGAGGCAATAGAAAGGTGCGTTTGAAGGTCAGCTGCATGTAAGCTTATGCATTCATATTTGCCGGCAAGAGTGCGTGGGTGGTGGCGTGCTAGCGAGGCGGAGGAAGGCTGGAGTGGAGCAAGAAACTGAAATGTGAGAAAGAGGAATGAGAAGGGAGAGACATGCAGCAAAACGTGGGGTGGAAACTTTAGAGGGGGAGAACATGCCGGGTGTAAATGAAGTTAGGGAGAGTTGTGGAAGGGTAAAGACATACTACGAGGGGAGTGGGGTGAAGGTGTACAGGGATGAGGACAGGCAAGGGATGATTGTGACCTGCGAGGGTGTGGTCGAGGGGTGAAGACATGGCGGGAAACGATGTGGAAAATTTTAGATGGAAGAAGAGGAATGAGAGTGACTGTGGCGTGACGGTATGGGGAGTAAAGGGTGACGTCAATAGGTGAGACGCTGGACAGGTGAATAAGGACAAGGTATTGATTAACAGCCGCCACCTGCCCTGAAGTTTATACTGTGGGCGAGGCGGAAGTGAGGCAGCAGGGGCAGGGGCGGCGGCGGGAGCAAGGCCGTGTCAGGTCGCCGCCAAGTCCCTCGCAGGCGGCGCGGGGCGGAGGTTAACATTCTGTGCCAGAGCGTGAAAAGCGGACTCACGCGCCACACACATTAATCACTTTTTCTTGTGTGTGTGTGTGTGTGTGTGTGTGTGTGTGTGTGTGTGTGTGTGTGTGTGTGTGTGTGTGTGTGTGTGTGTGTGTGTGTGTGTTTTCCCTCTCCTCTCATAACCCTACCCCCCCCCCCGACTCAGACACAGCACAAACTCACACTATTACCCCCCCCCCCCACACACACACACACTGAGACACCCCTTCCCCCATCCTCCTCCCCACACACTCACGCTCAACTCTTCATTAAGAAAACAGACACTCGCGTGGCCAAAATTAATTTCCACCTCACCAAGTAATATTTTTTTCCCCCTCTCGACGGCACTCGACTGTCCGGGACGCTCCCCTTTATTACAGGTCCCTTTGACGCCGCTAATGTAGAGGCCCGACAGAAGCTTCCCCTAAACAGACCTACTAGGGTCGTTGAAGGGACCGGCGGGAAGGGTCTTGCTACCTCGCCCCCACACAAACAACGGCTTAAAACAAGGAGGGAAGAAAGTCGCGGGTGGAAGGAGATTTTCAAATTCAACTTTATTTCCAAGTTGTGAAGTTTCCGGCGAGTCTTTGTCTCAGTCGAGCGGCAGCTTTGCGACAATCCAGTTTCCTTCCTCCTCTGGTTTTGGGTTGCGACCTCGGGTTCATCTGCGCGTGGCGGCGACCTCTCAGTGCTCTGGTGGTTTCTTTTCCTTTATCTAACATCATATTAACGCCTCCCCACCCCCTTACCTCTCTTCTACCTTCCCTCTTTCCTTTCTTTCTTATTTCGTTTTTCCATCCCACTCTCTCTTTCACTTTCTTTAACCAACATACTAATGATTCCCACTTCAATGTTGACACCTTCCCTTCTTGTTTCCCTTTTCTCTTCCTTCTTTTCTCTTTTCTATTTTCCACCTTCCCTCTTTTCTTTCCTCTCTTATTTCGTTTTTCCTTCCCCCTCTCTCTTTCACTTTCTTTAACCAACATACTAATGATTCCCACTTCAATGCTGACACCTTCCCTTCTTGTTTTCCTTTTCTCTTCCTTCTTTTCTCTTTTCTCTTTTCCACCTTCCCTCTTTCTTTCCTCTCTAATTTCGTTTTTCCTTCCCCCTCTCTCTTTCACTTTCTCTAACCAACATACAAATGACTCCCACTTCAATGCCGACACCTTCCCTTCTTGTTTTTCTTTTTTCTTCCTTCTTTTCTCTTTTCCATCTTCCACCTTCTCTCTTTCCTTTCTCTTTTATTTCGTTTTTCCATCCCACTTTCTCTTTCACTTTCTCTAACCAACATACTAATGATTCCCACTTCAATGCCGACAGCTTCCCTTCTTGTTTCCCTTTTTTCTTCTTTCTTTTCTCTTTACCATCTTCCACTTTCCCTCTTTCCGTCTCTCCATTCTTCCTTCTTTCACTTTCCAACATACTATCGACTCCGCCTTCCATACCGACACCTTTCCTCTCCTCCTTTCTTTCCTCCTTATTTTATTTTATTTTTCCCTCTTCCGCATTCCCTCCTTCGTTATTTCCTTCCCTCTTTTTTCCACTTTCCCAGCATACTATGATCACCCGTCTTTTCTCTCCTACCTTTCTCTCCCTTTTCGTGTCTTTTCTCCACTTTTTCTTCTTTGCTTATCTTCATCTAATTCCACTTCCTTCACCATAATACTAATGCTTCTCTCTCTCTCTCTCTCTCTCTCTCTCTCTCTCTCTCTCTCTCTCTCTCTCTCTCTCTCTCTCTCTCTCTCTCTCTCTCTCTCTCTTTCTCTCTCTCTCTCTCTCTTTCCCACTCTAGTTTTTAGCAACACACCGGCGCCGGCCCACTTTTTGTCCCCCCAAATCCGCTCCCGCCGCTAATATTTCATCCATTTACATTTTTCCCTCTTAAGCCTAATGTGTCCGTTATTTACCCACATTTGGAGGAACCGCATTCATTTTGCCATTTCCTGAAGACTCCTTTTCCGCGGCACACATTTCAGCCCAGGTTTCAGGGTCCGAGGGCTCTCCTTTTCCTCGACCACTCGACAGTAAGTCCGTCACTGGCTGTCTTCTTGTCCATCTTTGTTTGTCCTCTCCAAGTCTTAAGTCTCTCTCTCTCTCTCTCTCTCTCTCTCTCTCTCTCTCTCTCTCTCTCTCTCTCTCTCTCTCTCTCTCTCTCTCTCTCTCTCTCTCTCTCTCTCTCTCTCTCTCTCTCTCTCTCTCTCTCATTCGCTTTCGTTTTTCTACATTCTCTTACGCCTTAAGCCATTTCAAACATCCGCTTTCCTTTCTTTTTTACATGTCTTCGCCGCCCCGCCCCGTTTTCCTTCACTGCTTTCCGCCATTTCCAGCATTAAGTCGCTCATCTGGATTCCCCGCACCTTAATGGCTCCTGATTACACAAAACTAAATCTCTTATATACGGAAAAATACCGGAAAACCAGTCGATGCCGCGCCGGACGGATGGACGGTACGGGAGAGTTTTCTTGCGCCCGCCCGACCGGTCTCTCCTGTGGATTTTAGGAAGCTTAAAAATGCCTTGAAAGTTAGGGAAAGTTTGGCCCTGAGGAGGTTAGGCGCTCGTGGAGGAGAGGTGGGAACAAGAAAAAGGGAAGGCAGGGTGAAGGAAAGAAGGCGGAAGAGGAGACGGAAAGCCAGGAACAGCAACTCGCACCGGGAAAGAGAAATATACGCGATGTTTCTTTGTGTGTGTTGCGCTGTATAGATAAATAAAGAGAGCAATGGCGGAGTATACATATGAAAAATAATAAACGTAAAGAACCTGAAACAAATAAGCCGATGAAATAATGTAGGATAACGGATGGGAGTTCCAGGTAATGCCAATGTAAAAAAAAAAGAGAAGCAAATATGGCTGTATATTGAAATACTGAAAGAAATACGAGAAAATAGTGAAGCGTGTCGAAAGATTTATAAACAGAGGAACGACAGGTATAAAAACAGTACGGGATTTAAAATATAGTGAGCACCAATGATAGTCTCTCTCTCTCTCTCTCTCTCTCTCTCTCTCTCTCTCTCTCTCTCTCTCTCTCTCTCTCTCTCTCTCTCTCTCTCTCTCTCTCTCTCTCTCTCTCTCTCTCTCTCTCTCTCTCTCGCATGTTGCTGACGTGTATGTATAAACTTCATTAGTGTTTATAGATCAGCGTGTCCGAAATTTCTCACCTACACTATCACCAATCACATTTAATCGGATTCAACGCCATCTATCGTAACTAGAGAGAAACACACACACGCGCGCGCACACACACACACACACACACACACACACACACACACACACACACACACACACACACACGCACAGGCACAAAGAAAGACAAATAAGCGGAATAAAATAAATAATACAAAAATAACAAATATATAAATACATAAAACATGATGGAATTATAAAAGTTTGCGCCCCTGGGTACGAAGGCAGGGGAGAGAGAGAGAGAGAGAGAGAGAGAGGGGGGGGGGGGACGAAGAAGCAAACACGAGTGAGATTGCGAGCACTATGCAGAACTTTACGTGTATATAAGAACCAGCTAGGTGCGTCACATTTCTTCGCCTTCCTTGCCAACCCTCGGAAGACTCGTAGGGGGGACAAGGCCGTTATGCAAACCAAGTCCGGCGTGCGAAGGTCAGGCAGGAAGGCAGGCAGGCGGCGGGACAGGCGGGCGGGCAAACCATTCATTGTTACTTTTCCGCCGGCGCCTTCTCCTCCGCCTCCGCCGCCGCCGCCTCTGTTAGTGTTGGTCTTTGTTCTCGTTCTCGTAGGTTTCTCTTTCTGTTCTCTCTTCTGTTTCCACTTTTTTATTTTCTTTCTCTTTCTCATTCTTTTTTTCTTCGGTTTTTCATTGTCGCCCCTTTTTTTCTCTCTCTCCCTCTCTCTCGGTGGGGTTAATTTTTTTTTGTTTTGTTCTTCGTTTTTTGGTTTTAGTTTTTGAATAGTTTTTTTCAGTTTCAATTGGTGGACTTTTTTGTTTCTTTATTTAATGCTCATTGGCTATTTCCCTTTACTTTCTCATTTTGTGCTTTTCCCCCATTGCCTTTTTTTCACTTTTTTTTCATGATACAAAAGACACATTGATTTATCATTTGCTCATTTTTTTTTGTCGAGGAGGGAAGGATGAGAGGAGAATGGTGGTCAACGTACTGTACTTTCATGTTCGTCCTTTCCATATAGGTTAAACGAGTCTTTCTAATCTGAGGTGGTAGATTAGTAATAACTGGGCGTCTTTCTTGTTCTCTTCGTTTTCTCTACGTCGAGATTTCAGTAATTACTTTTTCTCATAATTTAGGGATATAACCTTCTTTTCTCGGTTATTTCCTCCAGTTGTTTATATACTTCTGCAACGCGCTCAATCGTTTATTATAACATTATCGGCTGTACGTTCACTAAGTTCTTTTTTTACGTGCCATTTACAATACACTTCAACCTTCTTCAAATCCCAAATGCTGCCTGTTTTTCATCATCTTGTCGGCTGAAGTGACTGATTAATAATGGCTTGGGGTCCTTTCGTGTTCCATTCATTTTTCACTACGTCGATTTTCCAGTAATAACTATTCCTCATATTTTCACATAATCCTCCATTTTCGGTTATTTTCTTGGGGTGTTGATATAAGTCAGTAACGTGTTCAGTCGATCATTATATTATTGGCTGTGCATTCACTTAATTCTCCTTTTTCTTACATGCCATTTATAATAAATTTCAACCTTCCTCAGACACCAAACGCTTCCTGTTTTTCCCCCATCTTGTCAGCTTCAATTTTGGTGGGCACATAATGCGTTGACGTAATTAATTCGTCTTTCCTCCTGCTAATTCACATCTCACTCTCGCTCTCTTTCTCTCTCCCTCTCTCCCTGCTCTCCTCGCTTAATTATGAGTCTACCTGTCCGTCACTCTGCCGTCAGTCAGGGCGCAATCAACCCCCCCTTGCGTACCCGGGTTTAGGGACAGACAACTTGGCAGGCAGCGAAAGGTCTCGGCGAATCTCGTGAATTATTGCTCATCCTTCTCTACGTGTGTGTGTATTAGGGTGTGGAGGATGGGGTGGGGGTGGGGGTGGGGGGGAGGGAGGGGGAGGGTGTTTAGTACTGCCTATGTCTGCCTGTCTGTCTGTCTATAGTATATCTGTTTCTGTATCTATAGGTCAGTTTCACTCCCGTCTCTTTCTGTTCGTATCTCTCTCTCTCTCTCTCTCTCTCTCTCTCTCTCTCTCTCTCTCTCTCTCTCTCTCTCTCTCTGCATTTCAATTTCTCTCTCTTGGCATTGAAGTATATGAACTGTGTTGCGAAATACCCTCCAATCTCTCTCTCTCTCTCTCTCTCTCTCTCTCTCTCTCTCTCTCTCTCTCTCTCTCTCTCTCTCTCTCTCTCTCTCTCTCTCTCTCTCTCTCTCTCTCTCTCTCTCTCTCTCTCTCTCTCTCTCTCTCAGTAAGGTCAGGCGTCCCCGCAGGAAAAGTTTAGGTCTGGCCATCTGGTGGACGCGACCGCCGCCACACGAACGAAATTACACAAGTCCTTTGAAGAATTCGGGACGTGCGGCGAGAGGGGCAACCCGGCGCTCAGATTGGCCTGGTGCACACACACACACACACACACACACACACACACACACACACACACACACATACACACACACATAAGCCCCCTCCCCCCTACCCGCCTTCCCCTCCGTCCACACAGACACACACACTTTTCTGGTATTTGGTGTGGGAAGAAGTATTTTGGAGCGCCGAACTTATTGGTGAATTAAATATAAAGGACTTCACGGCCGCCACCACCACCACCACCATTACGGCCGTCACCACCACCATTACCGCCGTGGCTATTAACAGCATCATCATCACCACCACCACCACGATCAAAATTGCCGCCATTGTGACATTAACGGCAGCAATCATTACACTATACGGTATTGCTACTATTTCTTTTACACTAATATTGCGTCTGAGATTCCTCCTCCTCCTCCTCCTCCTCCTTCTAATACTACTAAGGCCTATAATAATACGCTGGATACATCTTACATAAAAAAACGTAGCAAACCACGAAAAAATAACACAAAAAGGAAAATGAAAAAGCAATATATACAGCGACTATTTTGTGGACATGAAAAAAAAGGGGAAAATAAAAAAATAGAAAAAGAAACACAGAGAAAGGATCGAATCAGGGATAGAAGAGGAAAGAGAAAGAGGAGAATTGGAAGGGAGGGGGAAAGAAGATCGAATCAAAGAATAAACAAAACTCACGAGAGAGGAGAAAAGGGAGGTTGGGGATGGAGGAGGAGGAAGAGGAGGGGAAGGTCGGGATGGAAGAGGAGGAGGGAGGAATGCAGAAGAGGGGGTAGGACTACTGGAGATGGGAGGGAGAAAGGGGGAGAATGGGGAGAGGAAATGGAATAGGGAAATAGAAAGAGAGGGGGGGAAAGGAGAAGAAACAAACAGGGAAAAGGGAAGAGGAGGAGGAGGAGGAGGAGGAGGAGAGGAAAGAAGGGGGTAGGGGACAGAGAGGGAAGGGAGATAATGTTGGATGCAGTCAGTGGGAGAAGAGAAGAAAGGAGAGGAGAGGGAAGGAGGAAGGAAGAGGAGGAGAGGAGAGAAGGGGTTAGGGGACAGAGGGGAAGGGAGGGAGTCTGAAGGGGGTGTAGTATTAGTGGGAGGGAGGGGGCTGGGAGGGGAGAGGAGAGGGGCGAGGGGAGCGGGAGAGAGGGCGGGAGGGGGGGAAGGCTTGGAGTTGGGGGAGGCAAAAGCGGTTTGAATGCAAAGTCGCGTAAGCACAAAGGGTATCGCGGAAATGAATCTCCTCTGCAGCGAGGCATCGGCACGACTCGGGGCGACGGTGGCTTTTGTCTGGCGTCAGGATATTGGAAAGAGGCGACCCGCTCCGACCAGCCGTGTGGAGGAGCCTCTGGGAGCCTTCTTCTACCTGGCTCCCTCTTGTGCTGTAACTCCTTCCTTCCCTCTCTCCCTCCCTCCTGTGCTTGCTTTGATTCTGTACCTGCTTAATAGAATGCTGGACCCTCCTGCTTGCATGCCTGTCTACGTGTTTGCTTTGTTTTCCTCTCTACTTCTGTGTCTGATTGTTTGAAAGTGGTCTCAGGCTTTGTGTATGTGTGTGTGGTGGTGGTGGGTGCGTGTGCGTGTGTGTCTGTGTGTCTGTGTGTACCTCCTCACCCGCCAATACTTGTCTAGTACTTCTTCGCTCTCGTACCTTTCACGCCTCCATTCTCCCTCAACAATAGGTTTCAAAGGGCACTCACTTATATAAGCCTGGTTACATGTTCCCCACTAACCAGCTCTCAGCATTTCCTGCCGCGTGCCTGGCTATAATCTCGTCTCCATAAGCCTTTCGTAACAGTTTTCTTCTCCTTTTCTCTGCCGCTTTAACATTTGCTCTTTACTCGTCTCTCCGTCAGTCTTTTCTCCCCGCTGAGCCTACACGAAGGGCTGGATCGAGGCCTTTCTCGTGTACCTAACCCGTCGGTGTGTTGACCTCCCCACCGCCTGGCGTGTGTACTTAGCACTTTTATCCTCGTTCCGTTCTCCTTTTTATGAGCTTACGCGCACTTTCCTATTTAGTTAACGCTCGGCTGCATTTCCTGAGGCTCTACGTGTTGCTAGTTTTTATGTCCTCGTTGCCTCGTCCTCCTGTTTGTTTTCTTCTTGCTTGTACGATTATTTTGTCCTCGTTCTCGTTCTCCTCCTCTTCATCAGTGTTGCTTTCCTCACTCGCCTCCATTAAAACATTCCAGTCCCTTTTTCCTTTTTTTTTTACTTACTCTTCACCTTCCTTTTCTGTGTGTGTGTGTTTGTGAGTGTGAGTGTGTGTGTGTGTGTGTGTGTGTGCGCGCGCGCGTTAGCTCCACCCTAACCACTTTCACTCCCCCTTAATCACCTCCTCTCGCCCTCCCTTCCCGCGTGCATGTCTGGCCGGCTCTCCACCTGTCTACATAACTCCGTCCCCTGCTGCCTGCAACGCGCCCTACCTGCCCTAGACTGTCTCCTCCTCCGCCCAACTTGCCTACGCCCCTTCCTCCGTGTCCACCGCCCACCTGAGTCCCCGTCTTCTACTCCCTCCCTCTCCCTGCCTTCCTGTTTGCTTGCTTGGCTGGTTGGCTGCTTGGTTGCTTGGTTGCTTGGTCGCTTGCTTACTGTGTACCTTCCTCCTCCTCCTCCTTCTCTTTCCCACCGTCCTCATCCTCTATCCCTCCCTCGCGGACTGAGCATGAGGGCATAAAAGCACCTTGATTAAAATTAGAGAATCGCCAAATAGGAGCCAAAGAAACGCAATAGCGGAGGTGGGATATGAGGACGACGGAATGGGTGCGGACGAGAGGGAAGGAAGGAAAAGAGCGGAGAGGTGAGGCACAGGAATGGGCGCCAAGCAGAGGAGAGGAGCGTAAAAATGGAGGCAAATGGAATGAAGGAAAAAAAAGGGAAGAGAAATGTGACTGAGAAAAACGGAGGAAGGAAATTGCAATAAACAGAGAAGAATGGCAGATGATTACGGAGGGAAATTCCTTGGCAAACTTCCTCTCCAACTCCATCTAGCCGCACATTTTGCCCTTCTCTCTCTCTCTCTCTCTCTCTCTCTCTCTCTCTCTCTCTCTCTCTCTCTCTCTCTCTCTCTCTCTCTCTCTCTCTCTCTCTCTCTCTCTCTCTCTCTCTCTCTCTCTCTCTCTCTCTCTCTCTCTCTCTCTCTTTCTTTCGATCCTCCCTCTCAAGGTTTCTCATCACCTTCTCTGATCCTCCTTCCTCCTCCTCGCTGAGACTCAATCAGGCCGGCCAGCACGCAGCCGCCGCCCTCACCAGCGCCGCGTCTGATCCCCTTCGCGGCCAACACGCTGCTGCCGCCCACCGGAGGCTCGGGTTCAAAAAGACTCGGAGGCAAAGTGGTGGACTAGCGGGAGCCCGTCAGAGGCGAGGGAACACACGGCGAGTTATTGGCGAGAAACGTTTGGGTGAAAATCGTGAAGAAGGATAAAGCTGGAGCCACCTGATTAAAGTTGAGGCGAGCAAAGAGGAAAGGAATGGCGAATGGCTGGCTGGCTGGCTGGCTGGCTGGTCGGTCGGTCGTCTGGTCGGATAAACTAGACAGACTGATACGGACACTACGATTTGTTGAAAGTTAAATGATCAGCCACGAGAAAGAGAGTACGAAGAATCTTACAAAAACGTTTA
>NC_066510.1:27468206-27470706 GCF_024679095.1 Eriocheir sinensis | reverse complement strand
ATATTTTTTTTACATATTTCACTTCTTTTTGCCCCGAAAACCTTAAAAGTGAAACCATGGCTCGCTCGCCTCCTCTCCTCCCTCCTCCCACTGTCTATCCTCCCGTCCCCTCTCTCCCTGGTTCTTCCTCTTCTCCCTAACCTTCTCGCCCACTCCTTCCCCCTCCATCTATCTCCTCCTCCACTCCTCATTGTGCTCTTATTTCTCTCTCTGTCTCTTACTCTTTTTCACCTCTTCTTATTTATTCTCTATGTCTTTTCTCTTCGTTTTATCTTGTATTTCCCCTTTCCTTTGTATCTTTATCAATTCTCACTCCATCTGTCCTTCCTCTTTCCTCTACCTCGTTTTTTCTTCCCCTTATTCCATGTATCATTTCGCTTTGTCTCTTCTCCCATCAGTATTTGTTTTCCTTACTCCTTTATTTCTTCTTTTATCATCATTCTCTCTCTACAGCCCCCCCCCCCTCTCTCTCTCTCCCTTCCCTTCCTCCTCTTTTCCCTCCTCTCTCTATCATATCTCTCACATTTATTCCCCCTCCACCTCCCCTTCTCTCTCTGCCCTACTAAAGCTCTCCTCTTTCTACCCCTCCTCCTCCTCCTGCTCCTCCTCTCTTACCCTAGCTAATGCCATGCACCACGACCGCCACAAAAATGGAGGCTCGTTTGCATGACTGCTGCGGCGTAAGGTCGCGCGCCCTGCATTACAAAAGATGCGGTTACATACATACATATTTATTCTGCTTCTGATAAATTCTTGCGGCTTAGAGTTTTCGTTCCCTCCTGCTGATGGTGGTGCCGGTGGTGGTGGTGATGGTGGTGTTGACTCTACTTTAATATTCTCTCTACTCTTTTTTTTCTCCTCTGTGCCGTTTTTTTCTTTTATTTTCCTTTTTCGGTCTTTGTTGTCCTATTCTGGTTTATTCTGCCGTCTCTCTGTTCTTCATCTTCGTTTTATTTTACCGATTTTTTTTTACTCCTTTTTTTCTCCTTATATCGTCTTCTCTTCTGCTCTTTTTTTCAGCATTCTTCTCTTTTTTGTCGGCTCTTTCATTCCTCTTTTCTTTATTTTCTCAACCTTATCATCTCCTTTATTTTTTCTCGGGAGCTTATTCAACTGTCTCGTCAAACTTTATTCCCTCCTTTCACTCTTTGTTCTTTTCTCCACTTTCTTTCTTTACTTTTTTTTCTGCCCTCCATGTTGTCTGTCTCATGGGTTTATACTCTTTCCGCTTCTCCTCTTTTTCTAAGCGCCGTTTTTCTTTTATTACTTTTCTTGCAATAAAATAAAATAATCTCTACTGTCTTTTGTTTCTCACCTTACGTAGCATTTATTTTTGGTTTCGTGCAATAGATATTTCCTTTCCTCCTCTTCTCCGCCTTCTCTTCCTCCTGCTCCTCGTCTTTTCTTCTGCAGCCCACTCACCATCTGGCTGTTCTCCTCCTCCTCCTCCTGCTCCTCTTCTTCCTCCTCCTTCTCTTCTTCCTCCTCCTCCTCCTCCTCCTCCCTCGCCTTCTCCAATTGTTATTCTCTCCGGAGACTCTAATTACCTGTTTCCAATAAGACTTTTCCGTCGGGGCCTGCGAAGGGCGGCTGTCTCCTCCACTAGGTGATAGATTACACGCCCCTCCAATCACCTCGCCTCGCCCCGCCCAGCCACTATTTTTTTTCTTTAGTTCCGCCCGCTCCACCCAAAATCTCTCTCTCTCTCTCTCTCTCTCTCTCTCTCTCTCTCTCTCTCTCTCTCTCTCTCTCTCTCTCTCTCTCTCTCTCTCTCTCTCTCTCTCTCTCTCTCTCTCTCTCTCTCTTTATCTACTCTCTCTTTCATCCTGCATATTTATTTTTATTTTTGTTCGTTATTTACCGGTTTAAATGGGAACTCGTATGTTTTCATTCTCGCTTCATCTCTCTCTCTCTCTCTCTCTCTCTCTCTCTCTCTCTCTCTCTCTCTCTCTCTCTCTCTCTCTCTCTCTCTCTCTCTCTCTCTCTCTCTCTCTCTCTCTCTCTCCACCGAGTTTTGAAGCACGAAATATGAGTTTAAGTTTGGGGCAGGACTTTGTTTGTTTGTGTGAGTGTGTGTGTGTGTGTGTGTGTGTGTGTGTGTGTGTGTGTGTGTGTGTGTGTGTGTGTGTGTGTGTGTGTGTGTGATCCCTTCGACTCCAATCACGATCTTTGTTTCCGATGCCTTTTCACGTTCCCAACTTTCTTTTTTTTCGTCGCTAACTTCCAATATTTGTGTTTTCTGGTTGTTCCTTGTTTTCTTGTGTTACTAATTCGTTTCGTTTATCAGAAGAGACCCGGTTTTCTCTTTTTCTGTATTATACGTTATTACTTTATTTTCCGTTTATATTCATCAACTTCCTCTTTCTCTCTGTCTATTTTCTATGTCTGTCTGTCTCATCTCTTTCTTTCATTCCTGTGGTTTGTTATCAATTATCTCATCGCACTTTTCTATATTATAACTCATTACTTCATTTTCTATTAGCAATTTTCAACTCCCTTT